>NW_020539727.1:25123407-25176020 GCF_003426905.1 Ctenocephalides felis
AAATATTTTTTATCATTTTTTAAAACGAGAAGTCTATTTTGCCCTCGAGTTGTTTTGATACAATAATTTAATGCGATTTTAAAAGTTGATTTTTTTTGGATTAATTACTCCTACAAGGCTATAATTCGAATATGTAATACTTCAAACCTGTTTTTAAATAAATAAAATAATAAACAATATAAATGTAATAAAATAATTAGATAAAATTATTAGCTGTAAAAGACCACTTGGTTGCAAGTAGTATAAAATCAATTTTGTTAATAATTATTTTATTTTGTTAGTAATTAATTTTTATTGGTTACTAAATTTTATTTTATCTCATTTGTTGCACTGTGGCAATTTATATTTTAAAAAAAATATACATTATAAAATTAGGTATGTTTAATTTTTTAATATTTAAGCAAATGTTTAATATATTACATATCTAAATTACAGCTTTTTATATACAAAAATAAAATAATGATACTATATTTAAAGTCTTGAAACAGATTTTATACTAAGATTCATGCAACGAGTTACTAAATGTTATTTAAATTAATATTAAATTTCATATATAAAGATGTTTAGTATTTTATATATTTAAAATAAGGTTTTAAGTATAATTATCCAAATTACAGATTTATAGGGATAACAGATATTATATAAAATATTTTTAAAATCAACTACATTTATAATATTAAGGCAAAATGATGTATAGAGAGCTTATAAAGTGTTTATTTTATAAAATTTAACTTATAGTATTTTTATATTTAAACAAATATTTGAAGTCTCACATATCCAAATTAGAGATTGTAAACAATAATATTAATATATTAAATCAATTTTTAAAATTCACATTCTGTATGTTGAAAGACAAATAAGTCGATATGTATCTAGGCTAATAAAGTATTTATTTTATATATTTTATAACTTATAGTATTTTATTTATTTAAACAATATTTGAAGTCTCACATATCAAAATTGAGCTTTCTAGGATCAATATTAATATATTAAATCAATTTTCAAAATTGACATTCTCCATGTTAAGACGAACAAGAAGATTATGTATTTAGGCTGTTTAAGAGCTTATAAAGTGTTTATTTTATAAAATTTATAACTTTTAATATTTTATAATTTAAAAAATATTTGAAGTCTCACATACCCAAATCAAAGATTTTTAAATATTAATATTATTATATTAAATCAATTTTCAAAATTGATATTCTGCATGTTGAAGACTGAAGAAGATTATGTATTTAGGCTGTTTAAGAGCTTTTAAAGTGTTTATTTTATAAAATTTATAACTTATAGTATTTTATATATTTAAACAAATATTTGAAATTGCACATATCCAATTTGAGCTTTCTAGGGGTAATATTAATATATTAAATCAATTTGCAAAATTGATATTCTGCATGTTGAAGACGAACAAGAAGATTATGTATTTAGGCTGTGTAAGAGCTAATAAAGTGTTTATTTTATAAAATTTTTGACTTAAAGCATTTTTATATTTGGAACAATATGCAAGGTAAAACATATTCAAATTATAGCTTTTCAGGGCTAATACTTATAAAATAACACAATATTTAAAATGTACCTAATTTTACTCATACAAGCCACCAAATTAGTGATGTATTAATACTTTTGATAGCTTATAACGCATTTATTTTCCAAAATTTTTAACTTTTACCATTTTATATATTTAAACAAATATTTAAAATATTACATATTCAAATTACAACTGTCTAGGCCTAAAAACACCCAAAATCTGGATTTTCGAACCAAAAAACTCAATTTTTCTATACTCACAACAGTTTTTGATTCCCTGAACAATATTTCTATTACCCATAATATATTATTATATTACCATTAACATAATTGTCCATAATTAATGGTTTATTGTTACAACTCGAGAAGAATATCTAATAAAAAGATACAATTTCAAAAATTATATAATATTATATCACCCATTGTCTTAGAAAAATATTACTCGGCATCCGTTCTCTTTAGATGGAAATAAAATTCATATGTAATTTCATACATAATAATAAATTATTTACTGTTTTTTTTACAAACTCAGGATCTAAATTTTGAAAATCTTTGTCTTCAATGATAAAGATTTTCCATATATTTGCAAGAATTTCGAAATGCTTCGATTTTAGAATTGGCAATAATTCTACAATAGTTTTATATTATTTTGCTTTCGATATTGTTCGATTATATTGATTATCGGTGAAATATATATATATATATATATATATATATATATATATATATATTTGTTGCTCTAATTAATCAAGTCAATCTCCTCAATAAAACCTGAAATATTGTTACTTCATTGTACTATAATTATTGTCTTAATTATCTTATTACTGACACAGATTGATACAAATATATTTGTAGATTTGTTAATATTGTATCTAGAATTCTGTAATTTGGATATTTTATACATAAAACATTAATTTAAATATTAAAAATAATAAAAGTTAAAAAAATTTGAAAATAAACACGTTATTAGCTCTTAAACAGCCTAAATACATAATCTTCTTGTTCGTCTTCAACATGCAGAATGTCAATTTTGGAAATTGATTTAATATATTAATATTAATCCTAAAAAGCTCAAATTTGGATATGTGAGACTTCAAATATTTGTTTAAATATATAAAATATTATAAGTTATAAATTTTATAAAATAAACACTTTATAAGCTCTCAAACAGCCTAAATACATAATCTTTTTGTTCGTCCTCAACATGCAGAATGTCAATTTTGAAAATTGATTTAATATATTAATATTAATCCTAAAAAGCTCAAATTTGGATATGTGAAACTTCAAACATTTGTTTAAATATATAAAATACTATAAGTTATAAATTTTATAAAATAAACACGTTATTAGCTCTCAAATACAATCTATACATCATTTATGCTTGATATGAATAAATGTAGTTGAATTTTAAAAATTATTTTATATAAATAATAATTTTTATATATATTTTATATAATATAAAATATAATCTGTTATTCCTATAAAGCTGTAATTCGAGTATATTATACTTAAAACCTTATTTTAAATATATAAAATACTAAACATTTTAATTTATAAAATTTAATATAAATTTGATACCATTTACTAAACCAGTTGCATGAATTTTGGTATAAAATTTGAACCACGATTTTAAATGTGGTATTATTGCTTTATTTTTGTATTCAGAAAGCTGTAATTTAGATATGTAATGTATTAAACAATTGCTTAAATATTAAAAATATTAAACATACCTAATTTTATAATATGTATTTTTTGAAATTATAAATTGCCAAGGTGCAACAAATGAGGTTTCACATACTAAAGATAATGAACAATAGGTACTAAAAAATTAATAAAAAATATTTACATATTAAAATTAAATTTTTTAATATTTTATAAATTTAAAACAATATTTGAAGTATAACATATCCAATTTAGAGCCTTCTACAGCGTATAAATATTAAATATTAAAACTATTTTAATAAAACCACTTTTGCTCTATATATGCAACTATGTTAAAAAATAATTTTTAATAATTTTATATTATAAAATTTAAGATATTTAATATTTTACATATTTAGTAAAAGGTTTCAAGAATTACATATCCAAATTACAACCTCCTAGGAGTAATAGATATATTTTAAATTAATTTTCAAATCAGTTTATTTTCACTCAAGTTTATTTTCATTCATCCCGCGTTATAAGAGAATACCGGGAGCGTTATAACGAGATTGCCATATGTATCATATTAATTATTATATAACATAATTGTATAAAAAATAAATTGGCTGCGCTCACTTACTTATATGTATATAAGTCTGATCTATTATTATAAACAAAGTGAATGTAAATATATGTATATACATATGGATTTGTTGAGAATTAGTGAGGCGCCAACGACCAGGGATAAAATAATAAAGGACAAGTTGCATAATAGATAACAATTAAGATTTATCAAAATTTATTAGTAAGAAATATTTTAAAAAAAAAATGATGATTTTTTTTTCAATTTTAATAATTATTACAACTGTTAAATGATTAACATCTAGTAATATTGATAAATAATAATATAAATTTGAATAAATAAAAGTGCAAAGGATAAAATTTACATGAAAATAATATCCGTAATATGATTTGATATAAAATATAAGCAAATAATAATAAAAGTAAAATTAATAAATAATATAAATAAAATTTCTGAATAATAAAATAATTCAAAATTATGAATGCTTGCTATGTTGGCCGAACCTAATACAGCATTTTTCCATATATTTTTACTTAGGCTTGGGTGTGCATGATAAGCGTTATTTCAATATTTTTTGGTAAAAATGTTTTTAATTAGTTTTATTAGATATGGTTATTAAAACTAGTTGTAAGTAGCATTTTGCCTCAAGGCAAGTTGAACAAATTTTTCGATATATTTCGACTTAGTAAGTTAATTTCATAAAGTAAACTTGTTATTGATTTTTTTTTTCAAAAGGTCGATTTCAAAGTAGTTTTATACAAAACTTTTATATTTGGAGTGTATATAATTAATTATATGGATTTAAAGTGAATTTTAGATAGTTTCTGCTGAGTTAATAATAAAAAGAAGTACCCAAATTGAAGGTTTTAAGATATGTAAAAAAATGTAGAAAAATCATAGTCATACTTATTATATTACAAACTAGTATACAATGCAAATCTAATTTCAAAGTCGTTTAATTCAAAACTTTTATATAGGAAAGTATAAAAGTGTTACCTAGGAAATATTGTAAATTTTATCTAGTTTCACCCTATCTAACTGAAATGGGGTGATTTCATATGAAATTTTTGAGTTGACTCATGTAGGGTTCCTACTTCTAAGAAGTTTCTTAGCTCTTGCATTACTTTCTTGATCAACCCCAAAATCGAATCTTCATTCAAATTTATGAATTTTGTCCTAAAATTATTCTTTGATTAAGGCATTTTTCATCAAATAAAGAATGTAGTGCTACGATGTAACTTTAAAATGTTCATTTATCTATCTATGACGATTTGCTTGTTGATATCGGTACGCATACAACGACAGATCTCTATTCACATACGCGACGACTAATCACAATCGACCCGTATAGAAATGATATCATCGAGAGCGAATGATGAATCATCGACACTCGACCTTGCCGTAACGCTCTTGCGTTGCATTTGTACGGATTTACACCCTAGTCGCGCCTAAAGAAGTTTTATTACAAAAAATCCTTGTTCAATATTGTAAAAGTAAAGTTGCTCAAGATGGTAGCTTCTCTTTTATCCTCTTGAGCAACACCACAATCGATTGTCGATCCAAATTTATCGATCTTCTCCTGAAATCTTTGGCAATTTCGATTGCATCGTCTCCTCTGTTGTTTTATCTGTTGTTATTGTTGTTGTTGTTGTTGGTTGGTTAGTTGTTGTCGTCCTCGTCTGTTGGGAGTAATCGGTGGCGATTACATAACTCATGAACATGATGCATGATGCATAATTCATGTTAAATGTTTAACTTTAGCATCTTTAACTTTCACCAACATCCATATCTGCTGCACGTGGTGAGACTTACTCGACGCCGGCGAATGGTACGGTACGATTACGAATTATTAATAGACGGCGAGCCAACGACGAAAAATTTTATTTATTAACTTCCCGTAGGGTAAGTTATTGTAATGGGCTGAAAATCGAAATTCAAAATGTTTACATTTCTCGACGTTTTGAAGGTTTCTGAACATTTTGGCATACTTCAGAAACTAAATGGATGTGTGTGTATGTGTGCGGATAAAAATTGTCTTCGACGATTTTAGGAACACGGTTCAACCGATTTGAATGATTCATTCACCATTCGATTTCTATTGATAGGGAAGTGTGCTGATTAGTTTTTGGCAAAGGCAGGTCCAGCCGTTACGGAGATACGGGGCAAAGAGTGCAGAAAATAGAAATCGACTTTTTGATAGAACGGAGCATCCGATTTGAATGATCTAAAACATTCAATTAGTAATGATTGGGAGAAGTGTTTATTAGTTTTTGGCAAAGACAGGCCCAGCCATTTCGAAGATACGGAGCTAAATGTGTAAAAATTGCAGTTTATGAGAAAACTAAGCTTCCGATTTAAATGATTCAAAGAACTTTCTGCTTGTTTTAACAAAATAATTGATTTTGCAAAAAAAAATTTGTTTCAGTTTTTTTTTTTTTTTTAATTTTTGGTATATCGAAAATATTCCAGATTTTATTTTTAATTCTGACTATAGTTCTAATATACTTTACAAATAATTTCAACTCTGCAATTCAGTTTATATAATTCTTATAAATATTAGACAATGTTACAATATTAATAATAATCTATTTGAAAACATTCAGTATTCCTCGAACATTTCGTTACGGTAAGGAAAGTTCCAGCAATTTGCCTTAAGGCACGATGCCACCCACCTCACTAGTTATTTATTTATTTTACAAACCGTCGGTATACTAATATTATAATAATATTTTGTAGTTTTATTATTATTTAATTAACTATTAGTTATTTTATTACTTATTTATTTATTATTTAATTTATTTACTATAAACTTATTTATATTTAGTTAATTTTTAATTATTTTTGAATATAACTAGTTTGTTTGTTTCAAGTATTTTTTAAAAATTCAATAAGTATTTTAATAAGCTTTAAAATACTTTTACAATATAATTATTTTATTTAACAAATTTTAGGTTATTTTATGATATTTTATTAAATTTAAGAGTCTTAGATTATTATTATTAAGTATTTTTACAAAGTATTTTCTTTTACAAATTTTTAGGTATTTTGGTGAAAGAAATATTTTGTTTCACATATTTTTAAATGTTTTTTAAATTATAAGTTTTTAGTTAACTAATTAATGAGTATTTTAACAATAACAATCATATAAAAATAATAATTATAAAAAATAATAATAGTAATTTAGAAGTATTTTTGCAACAGAAGTATTTAGTTTAACGAATTATGTTGTTATTTATAAGACTACAGATAGATAACTCACTGATATTAAATTTGTTGCAATTTGAATACTGTACGTATGTAATTCATATTCATGGTGGAAGGACATTTTTCTGCATTTCTTTGATTAACTCTAAAACTTTGTACCGGGCACTCTTTTTTTTATTAGTTTAGCAGGAACTAAATAAAATTAATTACAATTTCATACAGACAATTATATACACTCCGATATAAAAGTTTTGAATAAAACGACTTTGAATTCTTGATTATTGACATTCTTTATCATTCTTTAAATTCGGGACATTTTTTGGTTTTTATCAAATAACTCAAAAATTTCATATGGAACCACGCCCTTTGAGTTAGATAGGGCGAAACTAGATAAAATTTACAACATTTCCTTGGGAACATTTTTATACACTCATATATAAAAGTTTTGAATAAACTATAAATAAATTTTATACAATCCGACTTTGAATTCGATTTTTTGATAAGTATTAGTAAAGTCGGGACCTTATTCTACATTTCATCAAATATTTCGAAAATTTTATATTGGAAACGCCATTTAGGTACAGCAGAAAGTAGATAAAGTCCACTACATTTCCACATAAATAGTTATATACAGTCCAAAATAAATGTTTTGGATAAAACGACTTTGAAATCAAATCAAAATTTTGGATAAAAAGGATAAAAAAAGTGTTACAATTTCCAAAAGTTTCACAATAATAACTGACAATAAATCAAAATTTTCAATGATTTCAGGAGAAAAATGCGTATTTAAAAAAAAACAATAATGTAATTAAAGTCATAATTCTAATATGGCATGATCGGTTTGTCATTGTAATTAACATTTAGAAAAGAACCTTCATTAGAGAAATGAAGTAATTGCTGATTAATAAATTCTATAATATTTGTTCACACAATGGATTATGTTAAACAACGCCTAAACAAATATTGTTTTTGCAACTTCACTCATCATTTATTAATTGTGTTTGAAGAACTTTATGTAATTAAAATTAACATACATTCATTGACTGCTTGTAATTTTTTTTACTTTTTCGCTGGCGATATAATCTGTCTAAAAAATATTTTTCATTTCAATAACTTCAAAAATTTATAGAAACTATGAATAATATAGAGATAATTTTTAATCAATAAACTTACGTACACGGTACAAATGTTTAATTTGGTTTTATTATTTTCAACGAACAGGGTAAAATATTCTTCTGATTCAGGCATTTTTCATTAAATAATGAAAGCAAATAAACTTCAAAATTTCTCTTCCAAGTAATATCCAACATATTCGTTATATAATATCCTGTGTTTTAATGTTGAGAAAGATGAAAATCTTGCGTTTTCACTTTCTTACACGAGAAGAAAATTGCGAAAATCTGACACGATCGCCTCTTGGTACAAGAAAAAGTCGAATAAATTAATTTGAATCGATAGAAATCAATATTTATTACTGGTTTTAATTACTAGGAATCGTATAAACTTGTAGATACATCATATATTATTTAACAAGTTTTTCTACTATAATTTTCCTGTTTTGTACAAAATTCTAGAGAAAGATAAGATTTTGCTTTTGTACAAAATGTCTCAAAACTTTCGTTTGTGTTCATAGATGTTACACAATAGAAATTGGATAACAATAAACAAAAACTTTCCTAAAGTCGTTAAAATCTTCAGATAGATGAACAAATGTAACATCGAAAAGTCTTGAACAAACAAAGTTATGTGACGAATTAACACATTACAAGAAAAACGACTTTTGGGAGAACAGAAGGTGTTATTGAACTTTTGAACAAATTAAAAATAGACAGAAATTTAGTAAATATTTCAGACAGAATGCTTGAAAAAAAGTTCTAGGTTTTGTTCGTAAATTGATTTTGTGCAAAATTAGAAAAAAAATATTTATTTTACAATATTGGTGTATAAAGAATTTATATTATTGAATTTAGAACAAATTTGCCTAATATAATATTTATATGACACAAATAGTTTTTGAGTTATAAATACTAAAATGCATAAAAGTCATCTTGGCACTATTCAAACTCGTATGTTTATGCAATACTACTTTGTCATTTTCTAAAGCGATTTTAAAGTATACCGAGTTGATGTATAGACTTATAATGTTAGACAAAATTAATTATTATTCTATTTAGTATAAATTTGCCTAACATACTATTTATGTAATACAAATAGTTTTCGAGTTATAAATACTTAAATGCATAAAAGTCATATTGGCACTATTCGAACTCGTATGTTTATGCAATACTACTTTGTCATTTTCTAAAGCGATTTTAAAGTATACCGAGTTGATGTAGAGACTTACAATGTTAGACAAAATTATTCATTATTCAATTTAGCACAAATTTTCCTAATATACTATTTATGTAACATAAATAGTTCTCGAGTTATAAATACTAAAATGCATAAATGTCATCTGGCTTCCATTTATACTCATATATGTATGCATTTTACAACTTTGTCATTTTCTGAAACCATTTATGAGTATATCGAGTTCATGTAGAGACTTACAATGTTTGACAAAAATATAGAGCATTAAATTTAGAACAAATTTGCCTAATATACTATTTATATAACACAAATAGTTTTCGATTTATAAATACTAAAATGCATAAATGTCCTCTGGCTTCCATTATTACTCATATATGTTTGCATTACCAAATTCGTTAATTTTGCAGAACAAATTTATAGAATCAAATTTTTGCCTTCAACTTTGGTAAATTACCACTCCAGAGTTATTTAAAGAACAAATTTGAAATATTTGAACTTTTAGAATATGTTAAAGTGTTTAATAAACCATTATCGATGCAATTTGTAAAGAATGTTGCGAAAATTTTCATTTGGCACGATTCCAAAACTTTCTTTTCGATTAAAGATTATTTCAGCAATCTTAGAGAATAAATACATGAAAAAACACTGGACTATTTTATAAAGGTATCAAATAAATATTGTTACAATTTTCTAAAAAAAAATTGTCCTTTACCAAGTCCTTTACCAGTTTGGATTTCGCAATTCCATTACCGAGGTGTTAACTTTGAAATTAATTTTATTGCAATTATTTCAATGAACTAAATACTAAAAAAATCAGAACTAGACATCATAATATATAATGTGAGTTCATAAAATATTTATATATGTGTATATTTCCATGTAAAACCATATAAGTAACCTTGGCAAGTTGCAGACGGTTATAAACCTCGAACCAACTCAAAGGTTAACCTGTTTTAAACCCGAATTACGATTTTATTTAAATTGCATAAAATATAATAAGAGAGCTGATGGAAAGGAAACTTATATTAGACAAAAATATAGCTGATACTTTTATACATATTTTTGTCGGAACACAAAACTCTCTAAAGTCGCTCAATTAGGATATATAATTTCGAAAAATTCGATAAAAATCAGCATTAACTTGATGCAATTTTCTTTGTATTTCTACATTTTTTTTAGTTTTCAATGCTATTTTCAAGTATACCGAGTTGCTGTAGAGTTTTTTCACACTAGACAAAGTTGTAGATTATTTAATTTTTAACAAATTTGCCAAAAATTTCGTATATTTTAAAATAACGGTTTAAAAGTTACAATTAAAATTATAAAAAATGTCAGTCAATGAATGTATGTTAATTTTAATTACATAAAGTTCTTCAAACACAATTATTACATGATGAGTGAAGTTGCGAAAACAATATTTGTTTAGGCGTTGTTTAACATAATCCACTGTGTGATCAAATATTATAGAATTTATTAATCAGCAATTATTTTCTAAATGCTAATTACAATGACAAACCGATCATGTCATATTTGAAGTATAAAGCCATACTTTTTTTTTATTTATGATTTATTGGCTTTATAAACTAGTGCATTAGCCATATACTAAATTACATGATATCTACATTATATAAATGTGTATAATGGTTGACACTAATAAATATATGCATCACGAGTGTTACCATATTACTAATAAACATTATTCAGATTTGTTATATGGTGTATTTATTTTTACTTAAATGCCATCTTGTACAGGAGCAAATAAGTTTTACTTCAATCGCGTGTGAACCTTACGCGCACTCTTTTTTTATATAAAAGTACTTAAGATCTATTACAATACGTTAAAGGACATAAATCTAATTACTACCTTATTACCTTAAATCTAACCATACCGTATACTTAAGACTATTAGTTCCTACATTTATATATAAACCTATTACCGCTTTATCATTATTTGCTATTAACCTATTATTATATGTAACATACACCCTACGAATCTTTTTACCCCTTACAAACCTTACATACTACTATTTAAACGCTATAATTTACTCTTATCTATTATCTATTCTACCCTATACTCTATTGTCTATCGCCCGCACCGGGAATCGAACCCAGGACCACCGCGTGGCAGTCCACAACCTTAACCACTACTCTACTGGGTTCCCCACAAATAATATATTAAGAGAAGCATTGTTCTTTCCACTTTACCTATTAATCAAGTAATTAATACTAATACTAAGGCGACGCGACGACACGCGAAAAAAGACGTCAAATCGTAGCGCCACAGTGGTCTAGTGGTTAAGGTCGTTGCTTGCCACGCAGGGGGCTCGGGTTCGATTCCCGGTAGGGTTCGGAAAAATTAGCGTTTAAGGAACATTATAGGTGTAAGATAAGATATAGTATTAAGCGTATTGTGTATGTAGGGTTGTAGGGTTGTAGGCGTATTAGGCGTACTATATAGTTAGTTAAAAGGCGTACGACCTAGAATTTAGAGTTTAAGCATACGTAAATATGGTAGAGGTATCTTATAAGAAATACATGTTATATGATAATCGTTAGCAGAATTTTGTTACGAGTACTGTATAAAATGCATTTTATCCTTATAAACAACTCTTTAAATATTATTTTATTCATGGCAAATAAAAGAAGTACGTGACATAACATTTAATTTTTGCAGCCACGAGTACAAGTTTTGCAGTTTATTAAATAATTCAAATTCAAAATAGGTATTGTTAGACTAAGAAAATAAAAATAAATGCTTAAAAATACAATTTAAATTTTTTACCAATATACATGTGCAGGGTGTCCCAGAACTCAACAAACATGTTCGTCTTTATGACTGTTCGTCACGTTTTTTTGATAAATTTATGAAATAAACATTATAAGAACCTATTTCTTCAAACTTTAGTATTTTAATTTTAATCATCGGTAAACATAACATCGGTAATAATATAGAAATTCCACATTGCCCAATATCTAATTTGTGATATTTTTATCATTTCCTACATTTTCTATCAACATGCAAAGGGTACCTGCATATACTTGCATTATGCACTATTGTGCAACATGGATTCTAATTGGAAAAATAGATGATTCTTGAACAACATGTATATGTATATATATATATATATATATATATATATATGTATAATGTATATATATTATTATGTATATATACAGTCGAACAAGTTAATCTAGTGATCTTTAAGATAATATGTGAGTAATATTATGTTATGTAACTACTTAGTTACTTTTCATATAAGAACGCAACATAAGTAAATGTAGGCATAAGATTGTTTCACAGATGATGAGATCGTAGAGGAGATATATGTAAAATTTATTACTTTTTGCACCTTTATGTACTGTCTGACTTCATAACCGTCTGTTTGCAACAGTGAGTTTCCCCTAAAACTCCGAAAACAGAACGAATTTCCAGGAAAACAAATTTTTGACAACCGGTATTTAAAAGTACTATCAGTAAAAATCAGTTTAAAACAATGTTTTCGGAACATATCATTAATTTAAACCACTCTTTCAATACCGAAAATCCTATTATTTTACATAAGGAAAAGAATGTTGACCTCAGAAAATTTGCTGATTCTGTATTTATTTTTTAGACGAAATTTTGCTTTTCTAGTACATGACTCTTATCATAATATTATCAATTTTTTCAAAAATAATTTTCCAAATTTTTGACTATTGTATTTCATAATCTATTTGATTTTATGTTTTATTTTTCAAAATTGTATTTCTTTTCGTCATATGCGTTTGATTTGCTCAGAACTTGCATTACACTAATTTTCAGTTTTAAAATTAAAAACAAAACAGGTTTTCACTTAATATATTTATTTTCTATATTTATTTTATATGTATGGTTTATTTTCTATGTGTTATTATCAAAAAAGAATTTTTCTTAATGTGGTATGTATATCTTTTATTATTTAATTATTTTAAATAAAAATTTCCATTTATTTTTTTGAACTTTGTAAATATTCTTTTAGATGGTGATTAACAAAAGTTGCTGAATGATGGCACAGAATTCGTGTCGAAACGTATATTATAAATAAATATTTTTATTTATTTGTTTTCTTTTATTTCGACGATTGGCTGAAAATCAATATTCAAGATATGTCTCAACGTCGAACAAAAAAATCTAATTTTACATATATATATAAATATTCATAAGAAATGATATTTTTTAAGGAAAATGTGGAAACTGGTAGTAGAAGATAATTATTAATATATATATATATATATATATATATATATATATATGTATATATATATATTATATTCTACTACCAGTTTCCACATTTTCCTTAAAAAATCTCATTTCTTAAGAATATTTATGCAATAATAATCCTCATATTATTTTTTACCTTCGATATCAATTAATACGAACCATATGAGTTATAAACAAGTTTTTGTTTAAACAAATAAGGAAAAAAGAAATTTGTTGTGTAAATATATGATTGAGTTCGAGTTGTATATGGGATTTAATAAAGTTCTGTAATAAATTAAACTGCTGGCTTTATATGGTAATAGAGAGTATGTTGTATATATATATATATATATATATATATATATATATATATATATGTATATATAAGGAAATGTTGTTCAAGAATCATCTATCTACAATTTTTATTATTCATCGGTATCAACGAGCTCTTCAGGACGTACCGTTTGTAATACAGCTTTAAAATTGAAATATGATATACTTCAATGTATGTACTAAATACAAAAAATACTAAAAGTTACATGTTTTTTAGAACAATTAGAAGTAATTCATGATTCACTAAAAACTTACATCAAAATACTAAAATTTTGTCATTATTCTAGTATATCGTTTTCAACAAGCTCTTCAGGACGTGCCGTTTGCACTACAGCTTTGAAATTTAAATATGATATTCTTCGATGTATGTACTAAATATAAAAAATACTAAAAGTTACAAGTTTTTAACAAACATAACTAGTTATTCATGATTTACTGAAAACGTACACCAAAATACAGCAATTTGTCATTATTGTAGTATATCGTTATCAATGAGCTCTTCAGGACGTAACGTTTGTACTACAACTTTGAAATTTGGATACAATATATTTCAACGTATGTACTAAATATAAAAAATACTAAAACTTACAAGTTTTTAACAAAAATTGCATGTTATTTACAATTTTCTTAACAACGTACATCAAAATAGAACAATTTTGTCATTATTGTAGCATGTATATCGTTTTGAATGAGCTCTTCAGGACGTACAGTTTGTACTACAGCTTTAAAATTTGGATATGATATAGTTTGATGTATATACTAAATACAGAAAATACTAAAGTTTATAAGTTTTTCAGAAAAATCACACGTTATTTATGATTTTCTGAGTAACGTGTACAGGCTGCTTTTAGCAAACAAATGCATAAAATATATATTTTAGTGCAATTTTTTTGCATTAACCACTTAACCTTTTTTCTATTTCGACCTTAGATACACTTGTTTTATATATTTTTTATCACAATCCATTATTGTTAAAAATAACAACAGAAAAATAGCGTTCGAGTTTATTTTCGTATCGCATTCGCATAATCATCATGGTATTATAATAATTATTGTTAAAATAAAAAGTTCCATTTCAGTGTGTTCATCAGCGTGAAAAATATACAATTAAATCATACTTTAAACATTATTAATAATAATAAAAAATAATAAAAGAAAAAACAAACAACGCGAAACGAATTTAATTACATCATATTCGCCTCAAGCTGAGTCACCGGGAAAAAACACTAAATGTAATAATGAGTAGACATGTTTTGGATGCGATTTTAAAATATATAGAGTTGTTGTAGAATTTTATGATGTTAGAAAATGTTGTGCATAATTTTATTTTGAGTAAATTTGTTGAATATTTTATTAACATTGGACAAACCGTTTAAAAGTTATGAGCGATATAATAAAAAAAAATGTGCAGGAGGATCAAGGATATTCAAGGTCGTTCGCGTGAGCTTATCAAATTGGCAAAATGTGAAAATGCAATTTTGTTAAAACTATTGCAGATATTTTGGTGATTCAAAAAGTTGTTCTAGAAACATTTTTAATTTGCCATCGAATAGTAATAGTCTCGATTTCCAACTTTCACTAATTCGTCAAGAATATACTTTCTTAATATACAAATTTCAAGGATCTGATGAAATAGTTAAAAATGCAAGTTAATAACATATTTATAGTCAACTAATATATTTTTGAAGCTAGTTTTTCATTACCGATTGTGTTATTTAATGTTTTCTATATGAGTATGCAAATTAACGTTGCATTCTCAGTGAAAGAGTTAAAACCGGAAATCGTGATTATCACAGTTCGATGGCAAATTGAAAGTATTATATGAACGACTTTTTGAATTTTCAAAATATCTCAAAGCGTTCTCAAAATATTGCATTTTTAAACATTTCGATTTCGCAGGATCCATATTGATTTTTCACAACTTATAAAATTTGCAAAGTGTAAAAATGCAATATTGCAAAAACTATTGTAGATATTTTGGTGATTCAAAAAGTTGTTCTAATAGCATTTTTAATTTGCCATCGAATAGTAATACTGTCGATTCCAAATTTTTACTTGTGCATCAAGAATGTATATTATACATAAATAAATCTTCAGGATTTGAAGAAATAGTTAACAATTCAAGTCGATAGTATGTATCTTTATAGTTAATTAATACATTGTTAAGGTTTTTTTTCGTTACCGATTGTATATTTGATACTTTCTATATGAGTATGCAAAATAATGTTACATTCTTAGTGAAAGAGTTAAAACAACAAATCGTGATTATCACAGTTCGATGGCAAATTGAAAGTACTATATGAACAACTTTTTGAATTTTCAAAATATCTCAAAGCGTTCTCGAGATATTGCATTTTTAAACATTTCGATTTTGCAGGATCCATATTGATTTTTACAACTTATAAAATTTGCAAAGTGTAAAAGTGCAATTTTATAAAAACTATTGCAGATATTTTGGTGATTCAAAAAGTGGTTCTAAGAGCATTTTTAATTTGCCATCGAATAGTAATACTCTCGAATTCCATCTACCTAACATTACGTCTTAATTACCTCATTCAATCACCTTTTATCTAAATCTCGGATCTTAAACGATTTCATTGAATATTTCTTAAAGTCTTTCATTGTGTTCCCAAGAGATTTATTTCAACGCTTCACTGAAATCCGATGACGCTATTAATCGTTTTTTTCCTCTTTGTAATTAATTATTTATAATTAACTATTGTGCTAAATGATAATATAAAGATGGAGTTTCAAGATAGGAATGGATACAAAGTTGTAAATGTAAAGAATGTTTTGTAATTTGTAAACGATTGACTAACGTTTTATTTTAATCTGGTGAAAATTGAGTAATAAAGTCTTTAAACTTTTTGTCACAGGTTAATAAATTTACCTTTCAGAATATTTTTAATTAAACATGCAATTGTATATAAATACACATTCGAAGTGAACAAGTAACACTATAAAGTAGGGAGTATTACTATTCGATGGCAAATTAAAAATGCTTCTAGAACAACTTTTTGAATCACCAAAATATCTGCAATAGTTTTTATAAAATTGCATTTTTACACTTTGCAAATTTTATAAGTTGTAAAAAATCAATATGGATCCTGCGAAATCGAAATATTTAAAAATACAATATCTCGAGAACGGTTTGAGATATTTTGGAAATTCAAAAAGTCACTTATATAACACTTTCAATTTGCCATCGAACTGTGATAATCGCGATTTGCTGCTTTAACTCGATCACTAAGAATGCAATATAAACATGCATACTCATATAGAAAACATCAAATAACACGATCGGTAATAAAAATCTAGCTTCAAAAATCTACTAATTAACTATAGAAATGCTATCAACTTGCATTTTTAACTATTTTATGAGATTCTTGAAAATTATATATGTAGAAAGTATATTCTTGATGGATAAGTAAAAATTGGATATCGGGAGTATTACTATTCGATGGCAAATTAAAAATGCTTTTAGAACAACTTTTTGAATAACCAAAATATCTACAACAATTTTTATAAAATTGCATTTTACACTTTGCAAATTTTATAAATTTTTATGGATTCTGCGTATGACCTTGAAAATCCTTTCTTTCTAAATATTTAAAAATTCAATATCTTGAGAACTCCTGATGATAATTTTATGATTCAAAAAGTGATTCTAATAGCATTTTAAATTTGCCATCGAACTGTCGTAGTCTCAATTTGCTATTTTAACTTGTTCACTGAGAATGCACCTTAAATATGCACTCTCATACCAAATACTCGACGATAATAGCACTTCTTGTTTATGTATATTTTATATAACTAAATTTTCATTTTCTCCCCCAGGTGTTCCTATGCCTGACAATTTCCCAAATATCAGCCATCTACGTACCATTTGGAACCAAAACCAATTTCGCTCCAAATAGTTTATCTTCCAACGATGACTATTTGTCACAAGGAAAAAATCAGCACACGAATTTATACTACAAAAAAATTTACGTGAATCCTTATTATTTGGTTCCGTACCCAAATTTTAATCCTTTGGACCAAAATTTTGGAAAAAATGAGGAAAATTTCGAGAGGAGAGCTGATGAAGTCGACCAGGATTATGAGGAGATGGAGTTTGGGAAAAAGACGGACGTTGATAGGTGAGATTAAAATAATATATTATTTGTATATGTTGTAAATTTTATCTAGTTTCACCCTATCTAACAGAAAAGGGGTGGTTTCATATGAAATTTTAAGTTAATTTACAAAAACTAAAAAAATGCCCCGAATTTTCCATATCTATTGCTAAAGAATGAAATATCATCGAATTGAAAGTCGTTTTATTCAAAACTTTTATATAGGAAAGTATAAAAGTGTTGGAAGGAAATGTAGTAAATTTTATCGGTATTAAAAAAATAACCTTAACAATATATTAATTAACTATAAAGATACATACTATCGACTTGCATTGTTAACTATTTCTTCAAAATCCTGAAGAGTTATTAATGCATAATGTATATTCTTGGTGAATTAGTAAAAATTGGAAATCGAGAGTATTACTATCCGATGACAAATTAAAAATGTTTTTAGAACAACTTTTTGAATCACCAAAATATTTGCAACAGTTTTTACAAAATTGCATTTTTACACTTTGCAAATTTTATAAGTTGTAAAAATCAATATGGATCATGCAAAATCGAAATGTTTAAAAATGCAATATCTCGAGAACGCTTTGAGATATTTTAGAAATTCAAAAAGTTGTTCATAAAATACTTTCAATTTGCCATCAAACTGCGATAATCACGATTTGTTGTTTTAACTCGTTCACTGAGAATGCAACATTAATTTGCATACTCATATAGAAAACATCAAATATCACAATCTGTGGTAATAAATCAACTATAAAAATATGTTAAATAACTAAATATATACTATCAACTTGCATTGTTAACTATGTCTCCAAATCTTGCAGATTAATTAATGTATAATGTACATTCTTCATGAACAAGTAAAAATTGGAAATCAAGAATATTACTATTCGATGGCAAATTAAAAATGTTTTAAGAACAACTTTTTGAATTACCAAAATATCTGCAATAGTTTTTACAAAATTGCATTTTTACACTTTGCAAATTTTATAAGTTTCGCGTACGACCTTAATTTTCCTATGTGTATGTCCGTTGTGAGTAATTCGGTTTCAGAAAACTTGATTTCTATAATCAAAAGTGTCGGCAAAGGTTATAAATATTATATCACCATCGTAAATTAAAGGTTAAACATCGAAATAATGACTTTACTGCTTTTCACACCACTCTCGAACGATAATTATATATTTTTAACATCGTCAGGAATTTATGTGAATTGCAAAAGATAATTATGTGAAAATTATTAGGAAAAAATGGTATTAGAAAATATATAACATGGGTAATGAGTAGTACACTGATTGTGAGAGTTTATTTTATGTAAAACATATAAATTACTTTTTTATTTATTTATTTGTTTATCTTTTTTTCTCAGAGACTATTACGAGCAAACAAAGTCCAAAAAAACTTCCAAAAAAGCCATCTACGACACCAAGTCCAAAAATCGCCAATTTGGCACCAAATTCCAGGACAAATATTATATAAAAGTAGGAGATGGAAAGTTTTTAAAAAGCACCGATTTTAAAAACATTAATAATAATAATGGTGATGAGAATAATCGATACTATCGATTAAAGGACGAAGTCAAACCTGTTTGGGAAAGGATCGAAGATGATGTCACCCAGAGGAATAATTACAAGTAAGTAGAAAATATTATTTAAATGTAATTTTAGACAAATATAAACAAATTGAATTCTGTAGAAATTTAAATTTTAATTAATTAAAAATTATGATAAAATCACTAAAAGATTACACTATAGAGAGAAGCAACGAATGAGACCTAAGTATATTTTAATATTTAATATTGATGTTGAAGTAGACAGAGTTGCAGTAGGACCTTATAGTGTAAGGAAATGTTTTGGATAATTTAATTTTATATAAACTTCTTTCATACTTCATTCAAATTGATCAAATAATTTAAAAGTTACAAAAGATATAGTAAAAAAAGCACAATACTGTTTGAGCTCGCTCGTCTGGCAAAAAGGCGAATAAATAAATAAATAAATAAATAATTTTTCCATAGCTCTCTGTCTATTTTCCATACATTTATTTTAAAATTAAATTCCAATTTAAACGAGATTATAGCACAGATTGGAAGATTTATGAGTATGTTGGCATTGGAAGAGGATTTACGCTTCGAATGGAACCTTGGCAAAAGATTTGTAGACAAATAAGCAGTTGTCATTGTCGCAAATTTATATTATATATAATAATAAAATCTGAAAAAGAAATCTTAGATATGTAACTTAGATCCATAACAAAATCTTCTACATCAATTTCAACAACGACAAAAATTCATTTGTAGTTCACGAATAACTTGCCTCTATCTTTTCTGTACTCTTATTTACTGTATCTCTTGTAACTTCTAAACGTTTTGGCGAATATAAATGAAATATTCTACAAATTTGTTCAAAATTAAATTATCTATGATATTTTCTAACATCATAATGCCCTACAGCAACTCGGTATACTTTAAAATCGCTTCAGAAAATAGATAACAAATTAGGAAATAGAGAATAACGATATAGGTATTAACTAGGTAATGCAATACCGGTATACCGGTATACCGAATTACCGGTAAACCGCCCGATTTTTCGGCGGTATTTTTACCGGTATTTTCGGTATTTTTACATTAGCGCTATTTACATAATACCCTAAAGTTTAAATTTCTCAGAACAAATTTATCTTTAAATTCCCTAATCGCATAAACAGCTATATCTTCAAGTGATTCTATAAGATGAACAAATGTCAAATATTATCTCAACTCGTCATTAAACTGAATGATTATTGCTTTCCAAAGGGCTTCATATCGTGTTACAATAAATAGAATTGGACTTATAGATAATAATGTTTGTTTCATCTTTTGTAAAAATGTAACAGTTTTTTAAGTGATATTTGCGCCAAAATATTTTATATCATACAGATTTCCCTTGCATAATCTTTATTTTTTTCTAACTCTATACATAATAATTATGATAATTACTAAATATTTTTGCTTCTTATTACAATTATAAAATATTATTTTTCGAAAACGTTTCGAAATTTGAAAATACTAGAGAAGCATCACATTGTTTTAAATAACAATACTCAACAATTATAATAACTTATTATTCATCTCGACAAAGTATCCGATCTTAAATTAGTGTAGAAAAATTTTTTTTTTAAATATTGGAGATTATGCTAATTTAACACATCGGACACAGACAATACAGTTTGTTATAATGATGTAATATGATCTTTTATGAGTTTTTGATCATTCTTACTCATAAGTTTGTTTTTGGTGAAAAGTACTCAATATACTCGATAGTAATAATGAATTAATTAAATTGCATATAATTTTGTTAAATTATTATTTAAAAAAATAAACTTATTATTTTATTTTATTGTTTAGTTGAATTGGTAGTTGTATATACGTTTTGTTATATTTGTACTAGCAACTTTCAATTTTGTTTACGCTTGTTTAAGATAATGAAAATACCGGTAATTTACCGGTATTCCGGTTTTAAAATGAAAAATTACCGAAATACCGGTATTGAAATTTTTCATCGGTATTGCATTCCCTAGTTTATAGTATCTGGTATAACTTTTAAACTATTCATCTGATTTGAATAAAATATTCTACAAATTTGTTCAAAATTAAATAATCTTTGTCATTTTCTAACATCATTATGCCCTATATCAACTCGGTATATTTTAAAATGACGACTGAAAAGTCAAATCTCTTCATCGTTCACCATCATCAATCATCTTACTCATCTGCAAATAAATGATGGTGCAGGTGCCTCCTCTCTCGTGCAATTATTATTATGTTAATTTGCAATAAGTAAGCGATTTTTATCATCAACAACAACAACTACAACAACAACAACAGTTGTTCTTCATATTAAAAGAATTCAACTCCCGTGTCGGATGTAATTGATATTACGCATACTGGTTGTTACATCATCATCATGGCCTACTTAGGATAGCTTATGGAAGGAGATGAATTTTAAGTATACCGAGTTGCTGTAGGGCATCATGATATTAGAAAATTACAAAGATTATTTAATTTTGAACAAATTTGTAAAATATTTCATTTATCTAAGATGAATGGTTTAAAAGTTACACCAGATACAATAAACAAATGCACCGATTCACAATTAATGCCTATATCGTTATTCTCTATTTCCTAATTCGTTATTATCTATTTTCTGAAGCGATTTTAAAGTATACCGAATTGCTGTAGAGCTTTATGATATGAGAAAATATTTCATTTATATTAAACAAACCGTTTGAAAGTTACAAGAGTCATTTACAATTTTACCACAGTTTCGGTGTCAAACGATTCAGAGTAACTCGAAACCTCTCTTTATTTCCCATTTCCTGATAAATCAGTATCATTTCATTCATGAGATTTATTAACAACAATTTAAACTGTAACTTTCTTTTGGCAAAAGAAAATCCATCAATTTACTTTCTCTTTCAAGGATCGAAGGAAATTTGCTACAAAAGTCGTTTTTTAAAATTCTGGTAATTAGGTGATCTAATAAAAACTATAAATATATACAAATATTTTCGATATTTAATCTAAAAATAGAAATAGTTGTTATTATTGCATAAAAAAGTTACGAATAAATTAATGGAATAATTTAAACTTGTGCATTCATCTCGATTTCAAGTTTTTTTCCTTTCGGTTATATATATGGAGATATTCTAGTCAATGAAATCGAAAATTGGTAGCAATAAAAATTAATGTGTTATTTTTAGTTAATTTCCATTAACAAATAACATGGTATAATTTTGTAGTAAATTGTATGTAGTAATTTTATCTTGAATTTTGCATTTATTTTTTTATACTTTTGTAACTTTTAAACTATTCAACCAATTTCTATGATGTATTAGGAAAATTTGTACAAAATTAAATTGTTTATAATATTATCTAATACTGTATTGCCCTACAGCAACTCAGTATACTCCAAAATCACAATTAAAGTAATTTTCAATTAATTGTTTTACCTATGGTACATTTATCTGTTGAATAATTGTTGTATAATCTGCGTTTTTCCTCAAAAATTTATAAAATTACAAAAACTTATTATAACATGTTTTATAGAAAATTTTGTAAGCTAAAACAATTGCTTAGTAGTACTATTCTATGATAAAAATTATCATTTTTGAAATATTTGAAAAGAACTAAACATTAGTCATCCGTAAATCCAGATTTGATATAGAGCTTTTGCAATTTATTTTGTTCTAAAATTTTCATTCATATAAAATATGTTATAAAACGTTTTATAGTAAATTTTATAGGCTACAAAATTGCTTAACACTATACTACAATAAAAATGCTCATTTTTTAAATAATTAAAAAAATGTCGAGGCGACGTTGTTCAAAGAGACTCAGTGAATGAAGTCGAGGATTAAAAAATAAATTTGTTAAAAAAAAATAAGTTACAAAAAGCTGTTATGATACGTTTTATAGTAAACTTTAGGATCTACAAAAAATTGCTTAACATTATACCACAATAAAACTTATAAAATTTTGCATATAGATAATTCACAGCATACAGCACCATAAAAACAACAGTTTAATCCACAAATTGTGCAAATATCAATATCAATATTACACCTAGTTATGTAAATATTTGGCAAAAGCCACACACAAATATCCATGATACTAATAATAGTACTGGTAATAATAACTATGTAAATTCACCTTTACATGTATCAATTCAATTTTAGTAGTAGTACGTTTGCGAAATCAATTTCCAACAATGCATCAGGTATTAACAATTAAAATCTGATTATAATCGTGAATTATTAATATTATTCCAGTCGAGTTCCGTATAAATAGATATATTTATTCATCGGATTGTTGTTTGCATTGTATGGTGGCCATTTCCACAAATACAACAACAAAAACAACACATTGTATCCAGTCATGTTATGTTTTATTTATGAAATGATTGAGCTATTTCAATAATGTTTTGTTTGGAACGACACGCAGTTGTTTTTATTGAATCCAAACCCACGTGGATTAATATAATATGAAATGTACTTGTTTGAATTAACATACGAGTTTAAATTATATTAGACAATATTATTTAAATTTATTATTATGTATAGATTTTTCCCAAAATTTTACATTTTTCCCAGGCCGACGCGCGATTTGCAGCTTAACCTGAAACGACGCGTTGATACAGGTTAAATGCACAATCTTGAGGCAACGGCGGAAAATTTTAAAATCTATTATCCTCTATATATATAAAAATAAGTCGGGTTTTCCTTCCTGACGAAATAACTCCAGAACGCACGAACCGATTTCGACAATTTTGCATTCGTTGGAAAGTAAACTCGGGTTCCGCAAGGTTTATAGCTAAGAAAATTAGTGGTGCGTGGCATCGTGTCCTAATGCAATTTGCTGGAACTTCATGCACCGTAATTAAAAATTCTAGTAATGACATTAGTGAGAATTATCAGAATTATGCTTGGTTAAGTCAAAGAGCAATTCTTGCCGCAAAGAATAATGATGTACACGCACTGAATTTCACCATTCAATCAAAAATTGCTGGCGATTTGGTGACATACCAATGATTCCGACTGGTCCTCCGTTTGACTTCAAACGATTGCAATTTCCAGTTCGCCTTGCGTTCGCAATTAACAAGTCACAAGGCCAATCGCTTAGTGTTTGCGGCATAAATTTCAAATAGATTATTTAGAAAATCATTGTTTTTCACATGGGCAGTTATACGTTGCCTGTTCACGAGTTCGAAAACCATCCGCCTTGTTTGTGTTAACGTCAGACCAAAAAACAAAAAATGTGGTTTACCAAAAAGCACTTCAATGAAACGGATAATTTGCGGATAATTTATTTTCCAATCTCCGACTTCATTCACTGAGTCTATATGAAAACGTCGCCATGACAAATGTATAGTTTTTCTAGATTAATTAAAGAAATAGCGTTTTTATTGTAGTATAATGTTAAACAATTTTGTAGCTCATAAAATTTACTATAAAACGTACTTTAACATATTTTATATGAATAAAAATTTTAAAACAAAATAAATTGCAAAAGCTCTATATCAGATCTGGATTTGCGGATGACCAATGTTTAGTTCTTCTCAAATATTTCAAAAATGATAATTTTCATCATAGAATAGTATTCAGAAATTTTTCAGCTTACAAAATTTTCTATGTAACATGTCATAACAATTTTTTATAATTCTATAAATTTTTAAAGAAAAACGCAGATTATACAATTATTTAACAGACAAATGTAGCATAAGTAAAACAGTTGATTAAAAATCATTTTAAATGTGATTTTAGAGTATACTGAGTTGCTGTAGAGCATTATAATACTAGAAAATATTATAAACAATTTAATTTTGTACAAATTTTTCTAATACATCATAGAAATTAGTTCAGTAGTTTAAAAGTTCCAAAAGATATAAAAAATACAGGCAAAATTCAACTACTATAGCTTTAGTTCAAGTTTTTCCTAAATAATTCAAAAACATGTGCAGATTAAATCTCAATGTATAATTACATATATATATATACATATATATATATATATATAAATAAATATATATATGGGAAGTAATCAATAAATAATAATTGTAGAAATGTTGTACCTATCGACATATGTATGAAAGTGAAATTTCATAATTAAATGTACATTAACATATGAATATGAATGTTTATACAGGAGAAATGAACTATAAATTTGTTAAAAAAAATTAAGTTACAAAAAAACTGTTATAATACGTTTTATTGTAAATTTTATAAGCAACAAAATTGTTTAACATTATACTAAAATAAAAACGCTATTTCTTCCAATAATCTAGAAAAACTAAATATTCATATAAATATGAATGTTTATACAAATTCTAAACTAGAAATCATAAAAAGTATATCAATACTGATTTGAAGCCTCCAAGTAAAATTCTGCATTGACTCAAAAATTGGCGAAAAACGAGCAAAACTAATAATTTATTTTCACAATTTACTGTGTCTACTGATAATAGGATATCACATAAGTGTTTCTTATATTATTTATGTATCTATTATTACCCCGGTCTCCTCTATTTCATATTAAAGAGACATTACGCCGAGTCATGCGCGAATTTTTACTCAGATGGAAATTTATTTGCAAAGTAACAATAATTCATTCGATCGTGCCATAATTATAGATTTTAATTATATAACTTATTTGTTATTGTTGTAAAGAAATAAACAAATATTATTGTAATTATAGAAGGTAAAAATCGATGCCTGTGGAAAAACTGATAAAGTAATAATTCAAATAATAGTTAAGGTTTGAAAATTTTGTACGTTTGGAATGTAATTATTTAGTGAAAAATTTATTTTTACTGCTGAGTTTTTTTTGGAAAAGTGTTGTATATGTTTAAAGCTATCTGTACATATAATATAAGGTGAAGTTGTAATATAAAAGTTTTAAGTTACAAGCATCCAAAGATGCAAATGTTTACCAATAATTTTGCTAGTGTGAGAATTTGTTGACGTTGGAAGTTCATATTTCGAAAGCAAAAATATTTAAGTAAAAACAAAATACATAGGATTTTAGTGCATATTTTAAGCTGTTTGTACATATAATATAAGCTAGGGTTGTCATATAACATTTTAATGTTACGAGCACTCAAAATTGATCGAGATTTTTTGCAGGGACAGTATGTTACATGTAAATTTTGGAAGTGAATTTTTTTGAAACGAATACAGTTAGCTAATTAAAATTTGTGTACGTTTTTAGTACATATTTTAAGCTATCTGTACGTATATTATTAGATAATCTTGTCATATAAAAATTGCAAGTTACAGACACTCAAAGTTTGGAATGTTCACCGAATGTTTTTCTATAGCTTGGTGATTTTGGAACTGAATTACTTTAAAACGAATAAATTTAGCAAACTGATATTTTTGTACGTGTTTACTACATATTTCAAGCTATGTGTACGTATATTATTACCTAGTGTTGTCATATAAAAATTGCAAATTACAAACGCTCAAAGTTTAAAATCTTCACCAAACGAATATTTCTGAATAAGCTTGGTAATTTTGGAAGTAAATTACTTTGAAATAGATACATTTGGTCAAATGTAACCTACATACCAGTTTAGTATATATTTTAAGCTATCTTTACATATATTACAAGCTAGGGTTGCCATATAAACTTTTAAAGTTACAAGCATTTAAAAATTAAAATACTCACCGAAAGTTTTTGTATGGCCTCGAGAGTATGTAACGACTGGTCAATGAAGAATTGTCAATTTTGAAAGTGATTTTTTTTAAACGAATACAGTTAGCTAATTAAAATTTTTGTACGTTTTTAGTACATATCTTAAGCTTTATGTACGTATATTATTACATAGTGTTGTCATATAAACTTTTCAAGTTACATAAGTTGAAAATTTCAATTTTCGCCTGTTTCTGTGTAGGCTTGGTAATTTTGGAAGTAAATTACTTTGAAATAGACACATTTGGTCAAATTTAACTTACATACCAGTTTAGTATATATTTTAAGCGATCTTTACATATATTATAAGCTGGTGTTGCCATATATACTTTCCAAGTTAAAAGCATTCAAAAATTAAAATACTCACCGAAAGTTTTTGCATGGTCTCGAGAGTATGTAACGACTGGTCAATGAAGAACTGTTAATTTTGGAAGTGTATTATTTTTAAAGAGAATACATTCAGCTAATTAAAATTTTTGTACATATTTAATACATATTTTAAGCTATCTGTACGTACATTATTACCTAGTGTTGCCATATAAACTTTTCAAGTTACAAAAGTTCAAAGTTTGAAATGTTCACCGAATGTTTTTCTATAAGCTTGGTGATTTTGGAAGTGAATTACTTTAAAACGAATAAATTCAGCTAATTAAAATTTTTGTACGTCGTTAGTACATATTTTAAGCTATTTTTACATATATTATAAGCTAGCATTGTCATATACATATTTCAAGTTACAAGCATTCAAAGTTTGAAATGTTCAGCTAGAGTATTAATTTGATGAAATTAATGATGTATATGTAATGAATGAAAGTAATGATGTATGATGTAAATGTTTAAATTTACGGACATTTGAAATATAAAATATCTCATATATAAATATATATATATAGTTATTTTAAAACCCGCAATTTTCTATCTCATTGCTTTTCCGAGCATAAGTCCGGGCGATTTGCAACTCAACCTGGATCGACACGTCGATCGGGGTTAAATGCATTTTTACGCTAAAACCGCCCGCTCTTTTCTTCAGACACTGAGACACTTTATTATCTTCTTCAAGAAAAAGAATTTATATATATATATATATATATATATATATACTAGATGACCCGACAGACGTTGTCCTGTACTTATGTTCACAATTCAAGTTCCATTTTTTTTAAATTCCGTATCGAATGCCAAACTTATGCATTTTTGACACAATAAAATTCTAAATAATTTTTTGAATAAGTAATTTTTTTTGTATTGTGATTTAGTAAAGTAAGGGAAAACACGACTGCATTAGTTAAAAAATAATAATCTGTCAAATTAATTATAAAGGATATACACTATGCTAAAGATATAATGTATCTTATATTATTTTAATTTTTGGCACATCCCAGCTGCTTTTCGGCAATAATAATGTAGACATTACATTTTCCTTATTCATAATCATAAATATATTATATTTTAATATTGTCAGTGAATAGAAAGTTTGGCAAATGACAGTGTTCATTTGTTTTTAATGCCTTAAATATTTTCAATGTCAAACAATGATAAGCGGATTTTTGTAATTTTTCCATATATTTCTACAATCTAACTATATTTCTATGGATCCAAAAATTTAAGAAAATTTCCTTAACAAACTCCAGGAAGATTTATGAAAATCCGAATAATCGTTTAGGAGGATTAACCTTTCATACGGTTTAAAAGTTACAGAATTTATAAGAAACAAATGCACAAATAAATTGAAGATCAACGTCAATAACTTTTAGTTTTAGAAGTAATTTTAAAGCATACCGAGTTGCTGTAGAGCATTTTGATATTAGACAATATTTTAGACAATTTGATTTTGTACAATTTTTTTTATTACATCAATTATATTAAACAAATAGTCTAAAAGTTACAAAAGATATAATAAACAAAAGCACATAAATTGCGCTTGGAATAAACTTCATGTTTCAAAATCAATTTTAAAGTACACCGCGTTGATGTAAGGACTTTTGGTATTAGATAAATATTAGATAATATTATAATAAAAAAAAGTTTTCTATCTATTTATTAATTATATTTATTTTTTTCTTTTGCAGATTTGTTTTACCGGAGCCAAGAATAAAGAAAACATGGGACTAACATTCAAAACTATATTGTATATATTTATATGAATATTTATAGTTATAGTTTAATTTTATTTAGAGTTAAAATCGAATTTGAGCAAATTTTATATTGATATATCAATAGTGTGGAATAAACATCACCAAAATTTGAAAAATTTGAAAGAAAATCGGTTTATGAAAATTTTACGTGTTTTGTATTTTTATTATTTGGATAAAAATAACATAAACAAAAAAGCTAAGACAATTTTATCAATATTAAAAAATTTTATATAAAAATATTTTTTATATGTATATTATATACTATTGATATTGAAAAATTTTATTATGTTATTTTAAAAAGTGCAATTTAATACAAAAATAATATTTTTTAATTCTAAAACTTATTTTAAGATGAATATGTAAATATTTGTGTATAAGACATGAAAATATAGATATAAAAACAATTAGTTTTTATTTATATTATATTAAAGCACTAATTTATTTAATTTTAATTTGTTTATTCATTTTCTACCAGATCTGTGTCTAAAAGATGATTTTAATTCGATTTATCAGAAATGTAAAGTCATACAGACAATCTTAGAATAATTTTAATAATTATACTAAGAAAGGAAGTTATTTGAACTATTAAATAAATATTTATTTTAATGCATTTATATTATGCGGAAATAATTATATATATATATATATATATATATATATATATATATATATATGACAAGTTTTTTGGATAAAAAATTTTATTACAGGAACATTTTTTACTCAACTAAATTTTTTTCAAAACCTATTGATTTTACAAAAAAGAATTATATACAAAATATGTAGCTAATATAATTATCTACAAATTATTATAAGTCAAAATTTTACATAAAATTATTATTTTGCAAAATATTTTTACTTAAATGTACCCATAATTGATATACTGATTGCGTAGACGTTTTAGTAGATTTTTTTATCATTTTTGTATGTTCTAAGACGAATTTAAAGTATACTGAGTTGCTGTAGAGATTTATGCTCTTAGAAAATGTTCTAGATTTTTTAATTTTTAACGAATTTGTCAAATATTTTATTTAAATTAAACAAACCGTTTAGAAGTTAAAACGAGATAAGTGCACGGTCAATTTTTAATCATGGAATCACAATAAAGCTTGTGAAAATTTTGTATGTTATAAGGCGTTTTTAAAGTATACCGAGTAGTTGTAGAGTATTATGATGTTAGAATATAGTCTAGATCATTGAATTTTAAACAAATTTGTCGAATATTACATTTAAATTAAACAAACCGTTTAGAAGTCACACGAGTTCAAGCATAGACAATCCACTATAACAATACTCATGACAATATTTTTTGTTCTAAAGCGATTTTAAAGTATACCGAGTTGCTGTATAGTGGAATGGTATTAGACGATATTCTAGATTATTCAATTTGAAACAAATTTGTAAAATATTTGATTTATATTACACGAACTGTTAGGAAGTTACAAGTGATACAATAAATATATAACAAATTATTTCTAAATCAATTTCTAGGCGCCGGATACATTAGCAATTAGCATCTATGACAATAAAATTTTTATTACATCTAATTTACAACTATTAAAACATGATTTATACATTTATTACCCACAAATTCTTCATCTCGATCATTATATTTGCCCGAGGCAAATTATTAAAAGTGCATTCTGGTTCAGTCGAATTTTTGACATTTAAAAAATTCAATCCAGTTTTTATGCAACACAAAAGTTGTAATAAAAATCGAGAATAACTAAGAACGAAAATGTCAATTGTTCGTTTTTATTTTTTGTTAAAAGTGTTACAGATTATAATGTCATCCAGATCGACAACAAATTGCCGTTTTTTGTTGTTGTTGTTGATAAAGGTCAAATGCATTATATTATGTATGGAACAGGTTTTTTTCGGTTTCTTGGACTCACATGTGGGCAAATGTTGACTTTTTGAGAGAAAAGACCGTGAAATATCGAGATAAATGTCACAGAAATACATACACACACTTATAGATATATAGAAATATTATTAATATTATTTAAATCATGTTCAACTGCACTGTTTGAAGTTAACAACTTTTTTGTGCATTTGGTTATTGTAACTCTTGAAACTTCTAAACCGTTTGTCTAAAATAAATGAAATATTCGACAAATTAGTGCAAAATTCAATGATCTAGAATGTATTCTAACATCATAATACTCTACAGCAACTCGGTATACTTTAAAAACGCCTTAGAACCTACAAAATTATCACGAGCATTATTGTGATTATATGATTAAGAATTGACCGTGCACTTATCTCTTTTGTGTAACTTCTAAACGGTTTATTTAATTTAAATGAAATATTCGACAAATTTGTTCAAAATTAAATAATATAGAACATTTTCTAACATCATAAATCTCTACAGTTACTCGGTATACTTTAAAAACGCCTTAGAACCTACAAAATTATCACGAGCATTATTGTGATTATATGATTAAGAATTGACCATGCACTTATCTCTTTTAACTCGTGTAACTTCTAAACGGTTTGTTTAATTTTCATGAAATATTAGACAAATTTGTACAAAATTCAATGATCTAGAATAAATTTTAACATCATAATACTCTACAGCAACTCGGTATACTTTAAAAACGCCTTAGAACCTACAAAATTATCACGAGCATTATTGTGATTATATGATTAAGAATTGACCATGCACTTATCTCTTTTAACTCGTGTAACTTCTAAACAGTTGTTTAATTTAAATTAAATATTCTACAAATTTGTCCAAATTGAATAATTTAGAATATCGTCAAATACCATTCCACTATACAGCAACTCAGTATACTTTAAAATCGATCTAAATTGCAAAAATGTTCCTAAATTAAAAAGTTTAGCTACATATATCACCGAAAGGGTAAAATTGTTTTTGCAAATTTTGTGGTAAATTTTTATAAGCTATAACTTTTATACACAAGATATTTATGAAAAATTCAGGAATTTTTTTTAAGAAGTAGTTTAAGAGGTTAAATTACTATCGATTTTTTTCTAAGTATGTGATTATTTAAATTTATTTAAAAAATTCCACAAGGTCAATCAGATTAGTTTAATTATTATATTGCAATGTCTAAACAAATAAAAAATGAGTGCATTTTGATTTTGAAAGTTGTTTTTTGCGATCCACATCAATATTGTGAATATATTTGATATATTAATCGATTGACATTTGTTTAAACAATATAAAAAATATAGAACAAAAAAGAAAAAGTGATTTACTTAATATTTGCTTAACATTTTATTTAAAAGTACGATCTCACATTTTTAAGACAACTTTTCATATTTATCCATTTATTCTCTAACTTTGTTTTCTTAACAAACGAGTCGATTCTTCTTAATTAGTTGAGGGCCTCCTCGCCTCCGGCCCTGTTCAATCAGAAAAGTTTCCTGTTTCCAAGAAGTTTCATTTCAAACTTCTTGTTGTTTCTCTTCAGAAACAAATCGTAAAGATAATCAATCAAGAAGCAGAATTCTATGTTATTGAATAATTCATCAAATTAATTTCCACGAACAAAGTTGAGGATTCTGGATTTTATTTAAAATATTTCTGATTTAGTTTGAAACTTGTAGCCGGTATATGATATACTTTGATGTGTTAATTAAAAGTACAAATACTAAAACTGATAATTTTTTTTACTAGTTATCGAGAAAATTGCAAACTAATACCAAAGTTTTTTTTACAACTTCACGAGGAAAGTTGTTGGAATTGAATATTTCTGATTTTATTTAAAATATTTTTAATATAGTTTGAAACTTGTAGTTAATATATGGTGTACTTAGATGTGTTAACTAAATGTATAAATTCCAAAACCGATGATTCTTTTGCTAGTTTTGAAATTATTGAGAAAATTGTAAACTAAAGTTTTTTTTACACAAAAATGTGGATATATCCGAAAGAACTGATTTTAGATTATTTATATATTAGCAAATTTTGTAGGTTATTTCATAATATAAAAATCCTGGGAATAAAGTTTATACAAAAAAATTATCAGTTATAAATTATAATCAAAAAATTAAAAATTAGAATGGAGGACACATGTACACTTTTGTTAGTTTTAACGAAAAACTATAATTTTTTTGCGGAAATATTTTTATATATATTTTATATATTATTTGCAAGTGTTTTGTATTATAAAATTACCTACAAATTTTGTTAATATACTTTTTATCTAAAATTAATATTTGTAGAGATATTTTTTCTTTTGAACACAGTTTATATGCACCAAATAAACTCTTGTGACGGACATATTTGCACTTTAGTTAGTTTTATTCGAATTTATTTAATTATTATTTAAAAATTATCATTTTGCAAAAACATTATTCTGAGGACTTTTAGATTATAAAATTTCCTACATAATTTGCTAATATTGTATAAATCTAACTTTATTAATTACAGATATATTAGTATCTAAACCTTTACAAAAATTGTCAGGCCCAATAATGGACATTTTTGTACTTTTTGCACTTATTTTCAAATTTTTTCTAAAAACTGTCTTTGGACAAAATATAGCTTATAAAATTCCCCATAAATTTTCCTAATAAACTTTTTCTCTCAAACCAATATTTTCCAAGTTATGCAATTTCATTGGACTATCATTTATCTCACCTCTCGAACTAAATCTTTAGTCGGACAAGCAAAACGATGAAAAAATCTAAGAAAAACACTTTTAGAAGAGTTTGTTTAAACATCAAACAGAAAACCATCTTCTTACTTCAAACGCGAAAGAGTATTTTGTGCCACAAATGGAAAATAAGAGAAAAAGTTGGGAAAACGATGAGGAAAATGGAATTTTCAATGAGAAAAACTTTAATTGATTTTTGTCAGAGATCCGAGAATAAGTTTCAGACACGAGGAAAAATATATTTAGACATATATAAGAGATAAAATAGATTTTAATAATATACAAAAAGTGTGCAGTTTTTTTTTAATAAATCACTCCCAGTGATTTCTCATTTGTTGCTCATATGCAGAATCAGCATTTGTCTAAGATAAGCTTTTATCTCCGAAAGAAATAGTTTTAGGTAAAAACTGTATTAAAAAGATTTATAGATAATTTTATTATCTATGAGTGCTGTGAATAAAGTTTTTGCCTAAAATTTTTAGAAATCAAAAAAAATTGATGTTAAATGTTTTTTAAATTATTCAAATCGGATGCTCCGTTCTCTTAAAAACTGAGTTACCGTTTTTGGCACTGTTTGCCCCGTCGGAACGGCTAGACCTGCCTTTGCCAAAAACTAATCAGCACGTCTCCTTATCAATACGAATCGAATGTTTTTTTGAATTATTCAAATCGGTTGATCGGTGTTCCCGAAATCGTGGACGAAAATTTGTATCCGCACACACATACACGCGCACACACACACATAAACACACACGTACATCCATTTTTTCTAGGGTATGCCAAAATGTTCAGAAACCTTTGAAACGTAAAGATATAAAAAAATTTCATTTTTGTTTATTTTGCGATTACTAGAACTTGCCCTAGGGGAAGTTAAAAATGTGATGGAAAATATTAAAAATCTATTTATTAAATTTTACCTATATATTATTAAGTTTGCAAAATTAATACACCTGTTCGGTATGTAAAAATTAAAACACACATGTTATTGACAAAAACAGACTTCTGGCAAAATTTACTTAAATTTTAATAAATTTAAATAAATGCACCCTATAACTACTTAGTGTTCTCAAAAAAACCTTCAGAAGGGGGAATCCATTTCTTCAAAGTCAAAAGTTCATTCGTTCACTAAATAATCAATAACTTTTAAACTATTGGCACGATTTACAAACTGTCTTCGCCAAATTTATTCAAAATTGAATCATCTACAATATTGTCTTTTATCAAAATGCCCTACAACAACTCGGTATGCCCATAAACGCTATAACAACTAGTATACTCAAAAAACCATTCGTAAGGAGGAATCCATTTCTTCATCATACGTGTAATTAGTCAAAAGTACATTCGTTCACTAAACAATTAATAACTTTTAAACTATTCGCACGATTTGCAAACTGTCTTCGACAAATTTATTTAAAATTGAATCATCTACAATATTGTCTAATACCAAAACGCCCTACAACAACTCGGTATGCCCATAAACCGCAAACTAATCTCATTTCGGATTCATGACTTCGTCTCTCGACTTTGCATAAAAATCATCTACTGCCATAGTACCTTTTTTGTTGTCGAAGGGTCGCGTTTGTATTATTGAAAATATTCCCTTTTGCTTGTGAAAAGGTGTCATGATTACACCATTACCTTGCTTTTGGGGTCGATGACGTCATAAAGGTGGAAAAGACTCCTTTAGAAAAAAATACGAAGGCGATACGATCAGGTGAAATTGAGGAGACTATTTGAATTTCAATGAGAATACGATTTTATGTATGGGAGGATGTAGAATCACATTTTTCTGTTTATTGTAATATAAATTACATGATATATTAATAGGTGTAATACAACATTTTCAAATGTTTAAAAATGTTCCCTAGGAAATGCTGTAAATTTTATCTAGTTTCACCCTATCTAAATGAAAAGGGGTAGTTCCATATGAAATTTTTGAGTTATTTGACAAAAACCAAAACTAGTGAAGTGCGGCAAATTGCTCGAACTTCCCGTACCGTAACGAAATGTTCGAAAATACTGAATGTTTTCAAATAGATTATTATAAATATTGTAACATTGTCTAATATTTATAAGAATTAGACAAACTGAACTGCGAAGTTGAAATTATTTGTTTAAAGTATATTAGAACTTTAGTCAGAATAAAAATAAAATTTGAATTATTTTCGATATACAAAAATTTAAAAAAAAAAAAAAATGAAACAATTTTTTTTCCAAAATCAATTTTTTTGTTAAGACAAGCAGAGCGTTTTTTGAATCATTTAAATCGAACGCTTAGTTCTCTCATAAACTGCCATTTTTTACATATTTAGCCTCGTATCTTCGAAATAGCTGGGCCCGCCTTTGCCAAAAACTAATAGACATTTCCTCCCAATCATTACTAATTGAATGTTTTTTAGATCATTCAAATCGGATGCTCCGTTCTCTCAAAAAGTCGATTTCTATTTTCTGCACTCTTTGCTCCGTATCTCCGAAACGGCTGGACCTGCCTTCGCCAAAAACTAATCAGCTCTTTTCCCTATCAATAGGAAACGAATGTTTTTTGAACCATTCAAATCGGTTGATCCGTGCGCCCTAAAACGTGGACCAAAAATTGTATCCATACATACATACACACACACATCCATTTTTTCTGAGGTATGCCAAAATGTTCAGAAACCTTTGAAACATCGAGAAATGCATAAATTTTCATTATCGATTTTCGACCCATTACTATAACTACCCTACGGGAAGTTAAAAAAGTACCAATAAAGTGATATAATAAGTAACAATTGCCTGGTTTAACAATAAATGAATATAATGTGATGTTTACTGTTTATTTTATACATTCTTTTACATATTTTATAACTTTTTTCCTAATATTTAAATTTAATTTAAGAAATGTTTATATTTCATTGATTATTATAACATTTTCGACTGTAAATTGCCATGTTTTCAAATAATTCAATTGAGTAAATTCCTTATAGAATACTTCATATTTTTAAGGATGCTTTCTGTTATAAATCAGCATGTGTCTTTGCAGAAGACTCAATTCATCGTTCATCGAGATAAATTCAATTGTGAATTTTCATGTGACGTTTGAGATTACCTTTCTCCGTGAATGTCTTATTACAAACATCACATTGATGGGGGCGTATTGATTTGTGAATCACCATGTGTTTTTTCAAAGAACCTGCTTGTGTGAATGCCTTATTACAAACATTACATTCATGGGTACGTAGTCCTTTGTGAATTAGCATGTGTCTTCTCAGATTACTCGATTCTGTGAATGTCTTATTGCATAAAGTGCATTCATGCGGGCGCTCACCAATATGAATGATCATGTGTTTATTCAGATTACTTGATTGCGTGAATGTCTTGTTGCATATACCGCATTGATGGGGGCGTATTGATTTGTGCATCACCTTGTGTTGTTTCAGAGTACCTAATTGTGTGAATGCCTTATTACAAACATTACATTCATGGGGGCGTAGTCCTTTGTGAATTAGCATGTGTCTCTTCAGATTACTTGATTCTTTGAATGTCCTATTACAAACATCGCATTGATGGGGGCTTATTCCTTTGTGAATCAGCATGTGTTTATACAGATTACTTGATTGTGTGAATGTCTTGTTGCATATACTGCATTCATGGGGGCGCTCACCATTGTGAATCAGCATGTGTTTTCTCAGATCACCTGATTGTGTGAATGTCTTGTTGCATGTACCGCATTCATGGGGGCGTTCTCCACTGTGCAAAAGCATGTGAGTTATCAGATACTGTTTTGGTTTGAAAGTCTTATGACAGATTTCGCATTTGAAACGAGTTCTTTGCTGTTACTAGGCTTGTGATCGACCATATGCTCTATTAATTGATCAGATTCGGCAAATAATTGATTACAAATGTCACATTCATAAGCTGATGTCTCGACTAACTCCTGTTTAACTTCTTCTTCAATAGTCACCTCAGAGTTCATGAATCTTTGTAAACAGGTTTCATCATCCTCAGAACACGATTCAGATTTAAAAATATCATCAAAAACGTCAATATCATCCTGAATTTCTTGTTTAATGTCTTCTTCTGAATATTCTTGTGGTTCTATTTTAATTGCCGGATCATTCATTGACATAATTGTTTCTTCTATCATTTTTAACTGCTTACACTCATTTACGAAATAATTGGAATAATTCCAAAACAGGTGTAGGCTAAATAATAATTTATAGTTTAATCAACAATTAATAACTGATTTCAACTTAAATTAAATTTATTATTTGACATTTGGAGCATAGAGTATACTTACAGAAAGATGAGACACTTCTCATAACGCTTTCACATTTAACAAAGGCGCGCATTTTCAAATTCATTATGTTTCTCTATGTCTAAACTAATTTAATAAATAATATTAATTTTACAAACGTTTCGGGACTAGGTTTGTCTCATCAGCGGTGTATTATACTTAGTTTAAAATTTTAAGACCATTTAAATAAAATTTCCAGCTGCAGAAAAACAGGATTAAATACAAAAAATATAAATCAATAGAAAGTGTACATAAATAAATTGGAATAAAAAGAAAAATGTATATATATATAAATATATATATATATATATATATATATATAATATATATACATAAGTAAGTACATAGATAAATGAATAAATTGAAGAATGAATAAAATAAAAATTAAGCTAGCAAATCGAATTTTCTAGTGTAAACATAAATGTTTGTGAGATTTTGAAAAATTGCTAGAATAATCATTAAAATTCAAAACTAAAGAAATAACTGTTTTCATAAAAGTCTTTTGAAAAATATATGCAAGACTACTCAACTACAGTAATGAAATTGTGTCTGTATATATAATAAATGTATATATGTATATGTCTGCATATATATATACCTATTTATTTACGAGTGTGTGTACCAAATGAAAATATGTTTCTTTTTAAGGCGTTCCTTAGTATTTGTGACGACATTTTCTCATATTATTTGTCATTTGCCTCACTCAGTGTTTGACCATGAAAGTGTAAAGTTGTACGAAATTCTTGTGTGTAGATAATTCATTAAAAAGGTAAGTTACATAGTAATTAATATTTATAGTGCAAATTGGTGAACTAGTGGTGTATGGCGAAATTTTTGGCACTTTTTGCCCCGTATTCATCGGAACAGCTAGACCTGCCTTCGCCAAAAACTTAATAAGCACGTCTCCTTATCAATACGAATCGAACGTTTTTTAAAATATTTAAATCGGTTGATCGGTGTTCCCGAAATCGTCGACCCGAAATTTGTATCCGCGCGCACACACACACATACATCAATTTTTTCTAAGGTATGCCAAAATGTTCAGAAACCATTGAAACGTGAAGATAAATAAATAAGATTCTTTTCTATTACTACAACTTACCCTACGGATTAATAATTATAATTAATAATTGCTCGTGGGACTCTAACCTCACTTTGACAGTTCGTTAACCGCTATTTCATTGAAGCAATTTATTTATATATTTTTAACATATCATTTATGATTTGCTATACACGTGTTAATTTATATAAATTAATTACACGATTACACAGTTAAATGTTATTATTACACAGTTAAATGTTATTATTACACACACGAAATATATAACATAAAAATAAGCAACAAATAATTAGATGAAAAACACAAATGCCACTTTAACAGTTCGTAAGCAATCTGAAGTTGTTTATTTATTTATTTATAATAAATTATTTAAAACTTGTTAATTAAATATTTATTAATATTGTAGTATTTTATTAATTATTACGCATTCAAATTTGACTATTTGAATGTTTAATAATTGTTTATATGTAAATTGTTTTTTCTTTTTTGTATTTATTGTTAGCAACTTCATGACGTATTGAATTGCAATTCAAACGCGCGAATTTCAAATAAACAAATAAATACAATTATAATTAAATACTTATATTCAAATATATATATATATATATATATATATATATATATATATATTGTTTTAAATATTCATAGATGTTAATTAAATATTAGTTACTATAATATAATTTAATTAATTTTAATAACAATTCAAAAGCAACGGAGTTTATATAAACAAATAAACGGACTTATAAACATAAATATATATGCACATATATATATATATATATATATATATATATATATATATATATATGCAAATAACTGTTATTTCAATTGTATAATACAAAGGCCGGATTTATGTGGAAATTTCGAGACATTTTTCTACATTTCTCTAAATATCTGGAAAATTTGCAGTAAAACAGCAGAAACTAGATAAAATTTGCAACATTCTGTAGGGAACACTTTTATACAGTCCGATATAAAAGTTTTGAATAAATCAACTTTGAATTTGATATTTAATATTTGATTTGAATGATTAAAAAATTCGGGATTTTTTTTGGTTTTGTCACATAACTCAAATATTTCATATGGAACCACCCTTTTCAGTTAGATGGGGTGAAATTAGAAAAATTTTACAACATTCTGTAGGGAACACTTTATACAGTCCTAAATAAAAGTTATGAATAAAACGGTAAATGCAATGGATTTTTCTACCTTTCTTTAAATATCTTGAAAATTTGACAGTTGATCAATATTAGTCCTTTGGTTAGACGTTTGATGGTAAAAATGTTTATTAGGAAGTTAATTTACATTTAAATTTCAAATCAAATTTAAATTTCAAATTTCGCGCCAAAACTTATTGCAGCAACAAGTTCATGTCACTTATTTTGACATTTAAACAAAGATGGTACATGACATTTAAACAAAGATAAAATTTTAATTACAGAAATTTGTTATTGTTTGAAAGAAAACAGTTATAAAATGGTATGTATTTACTTGAAAATTTATACGAAGCTTGATTTTAATATATATATATACTATATATGTAATCTATTTGTGTCAAATATATCATCAAATATTTTATTCACGTACCACCGGCGTAATTTATTCAATAAATATTTTTTATGATTGCATGCTTCGTCGTGCTTTATGTATTCTTATTTCTTAAATATACTGTAGAAATATATATATATATATATATATATATATATATATATATATACGTGATTAGAATTCCCAAGTACAGTTAAGCAAACGTATTATTATTATTGTTCAAATGGTTATTATAATTATAAATTTATAATAAAAAATAATTAGTTATTAGTTTGTCACTAATTAAATGTATTAATTTATAATTATCAATAATGTACTAAAAATACTAAAATCCGTTTTGATTAAAATAGCTATTAAAATGTGATATTTATTTAATACTGACAAAAAAAATTCAATAACTGTAAAATAATTTTATTATTTTAGTCTTTCTACATAGAACACTCTCAACAGCAAACAATTTGATTTTTGGTGTATAAATAAATAAATAAATAAATTTAATTAAAACAAAATTTCATGATTGCGAAACGTCAAAACACAATTGTCAAAATGTCTATTTTTTTTAATACAAAATATAAATTTTATAATATAAAAGCTATTTTTTTATAATATTTTTAGTATGTTATTTGTACCTATATTATTTCATAATCAAATCAAAATATTTAAATGTATTGAGAAGTTTTATTTATTTATTTATTAAAAAAAATATTTTTGAAGCAAAATTAAGCATGGATATAAAATAATAAAGTAATAAATATATTTTTATCTAAAATAATAAAACACATGAACGGAATATCTGGAATCTGAAACAAAGGTTTCAAGAAAAAAATCTTAAGACTAATTTCTGATAATTTTATCTAATTTCTATTTTTTGTTCTAGGTGGCACAATCAGCCAAAAGTTGCCAAAATGTCTTGGCCCGCCAGCTCGTCTATCATCATCTTCATCCTGATCCTTACCACGACTTCTCTGTGCAAACACCAGGACGAAGATCAAGACGATGAGCCACTATTTTCCTACACAGTTCCTGCAACAAATAGTTCCGAAAACATCTTTCATAACCAGAAACACGACTACAACCATGTCATCAACCAGCTAAAGCACATAATTTCGGAGAAGATTTCACAAATTCCAAAGAATGTAACCAGGATTGTCCAGAAGCTCAAGAATATTACGCATGTCAACCATGATAAGGAAATGATGACAACTGTTCATGAGGTTAGTTCATCAACTTGTCCGAATGATAATGAAACTTCTGAAGATGCTACTACTGAGTTGGCAACTGAAAAGAGTACAACAACGATGGCAACTGAAAAACTACAACAACATTGGCAACTGAAGAAGTTGCAACAACTTTGGCGACTGAAAAAACAACTGTTGATCATGATGAATCAACATCGACCACCAAGCATGATGATCTTCCGATGCACAAGTTGAGACCAGATATCACATCCATAGTTGTCAGTATAAACAGTTCTTTAGACAATGTGCAGAATGAAACCTGTGATTTGGACGAGAACAACATCTACAGGTTGCCCAGAAATGTGGTGCCTCAACATTACCATTTGAATCTGATCACTTACCTGGATGAGGCCATGAACTATTCGTTTAGTGGACAAATTGCCATTGCGGTAAGTAAAAAATAGATAAACCTTAACGCAAGTTGCAACCAGACTTAATAATAAGAATCGGAATTTAGCAATATTCAGAAGAACATCATGAGTGCTTGCCATGCTGTCTGAACCTAACACAATGCTTTTTCATATATTTTTTCTTAGACTCGGATGTGCATGGTAAGAATTACTTTGACATTTTTTAATATTTGCAAGCTAATCAATCAATATAAAATATCTAAACTTATTAAATATAAATCAAACATGACAGTCTCTAATGTTTCATATAAATATATGCCAATATTATACTTATTATTACAATATAATATATTTTGCTATTAATATAAGTATCTCACTTCATTTATCTCCATAGACATTATTTGCGCAAGCATTTTTACAATCTCAATCTTTGTTTCTTAAAACATTTTTGCCAACCAATTTATGTATACCAATATTTGAAAAAAATGTATCAACATTTTTTATTAAATTTATCAATGAATGTGTACTCGAAATCAATCTTCAGTTTTGTGATTCAATCCAGACATTATATCCTTTCATATTTCCGAATTATTTATTTTCAGCTATTCTTGATTTTTTGTTGTAAAAGTAATATGACTTGATTCACATTCACATATTTTATATTCTCCAATTGTCGAGATACTTTTTGAGTGCTGATGCAATTTATTATCTTAGCATCTGGTACACCCTTATTGCCATAATCACATAATTACAATTAATAATATCTAGAGTGAATATTAACTAAACTCGTTTTCTACTTTTATATATCTACTTTACATATTTATTTATATTTATATTTTCATTACGGATACAGGATTATATTTAGTAAGTACAGAAAATAAATTATCTTAATTGAATTAATTACAGTAAAATACAAATATAAAACAATATTAGGCCTAACATTAGTAATATCTAATACAATAACTTGGAGAAAAAAAAGTTATAATATTGAAAAAGTCTATTTAAGGCTTGTAGATCTTGACATTCTTATGGTAAAAAAAAATCCTTTAAATATTCGTTGAGCAATTTTTATTTGAGTCCCATATCTGGAAAATAAAAATTAAGAGCAGTAACAAAAAAGAATATAATATGAAAATAATTGTACTAATAATATACTTAGGGTAGAAAAATGTTAAAATAATTTTGAATAAAAATTAGAAAAAGTATGGAAAAGAAAAAAAATAATTTCAACTGTTGGAAAAAAAAGTATCAAATATTATCAGTAGGCATTTCATTATCAAAATATTGTTTGATATCGAAATTGGCAAACTCAGAAGTATTGTAGAAACTTTGGGCTTTTAAAAGTTCAACAATGGCACTATGAAATTGACGATCATTCAATTTCCTAACATATAGTGGGAGTAGATTAAAAAGCTGTACTCCTCTTCCGTCTATGGTATTGAAAGATGTTTCAATTTTAAAAGTTGGTTCTTTCATAGTCAAATTTATTGTTTTATAGTAGGAATTCAACATGGAGGATAGGTTGAAGCGTTCAGGATTTTTCTTTATGAATGACAACGTAACTAACTTTTGATTTTAGAATCCCCAACATGAAACAGGTTTTTGTTAACTTAGGTACAAGTATGGAATGAATATGATTGTTCCAGGTCAAGTTTTTTTGTAATTGGATGCCTAGAAATTTAAAGACTGAGGAAAATTCAAATTGAATGCTATTGATAGTTAAAGAATTGATCTCATGACCCATCCTATTCACTGTTCGAAAAGAACATAATTCAATACAAAGAAAAATTGATGTAAGGGGCTTTTTGCCTAAAGGCAAGTTGCTTTACACATGCAGATTTGTTCGAAATTTGGCGTCAAAATAATCGAAACATCCAGAAAATATTCATTATGTCTGTTATCCAGGTTAGATGTGTTCGTCCAACAAAAGAAATCATCCTGCACGCCCTCGAGCTGGATATCGACGAAAAAAACCTCCAAGTGTTGGAAATCATGACCAACCATGTGGAACGCAAACAAAAGTCCACCAACAACACCTTGGCCTGGATCGACCGTGAGAACCTGGTCAAAAGTGCAGGGTACTTGCCAAAAGTCAATGAAACCGCTCAGAACGACTTCTATAGAATTGAACTCAATCAGGAAATGAATGTAGGAGAAACTTATGTGGTGATGATAAAATTTACTGGACTGATTAAGGAGACCCTGTCGGGATATTATAGATGCAGTTATAAGAAGGAGAATGGTGAAAAAGAGTGAGTGGGTGATGGATATAGGGTTAAAAGGTTCAATTTGACCAAATTTTATTTTTTCAGGTGGCTTTCGGTGACCCAATTTGAACCCACAGATGCCAGGAGGGCTTTTCCTTGTTTTGATGAACCTGACATGAAGGCAACTTTCGATATTAATATGTTACATCGAAAAAAGTACAGGGCCATTAGTAATGCACCAGCTGTTAGCATCACTGAAATGTGAGTAGATAAAAGAACTAGATATACCTATCCACCAGCCTATCTGTCTACTTATTTATCTGTCAATCATTAATAAGCCTCTAAGTTGTCCCTAATATTAAGTTGCTGGTCTATTTCTTCAGGATGGACAATCCAGATTGGCTGTGGACGAATTTCACAACAACTCCAAAAATGTCGACATACCTGGTGTTTTTCATGGTCTCGGATTTTGAAGTTAGGGATGTTACAAAATTTGATTACAAATTTGAGGTCTACGCTATGCCAAGGGCCATCAACCAGGTAAAAAAATATGTAAAACACTTCTTCGACTTGACTAAAATATTATAGATTGTGAGGTATCTATGAATATTGTGAACTGTCTGGAATTGTTGTAAATTGTAGTCTAAAAATGTTACAATTGGGGCACAAAAGAATTCAACACATGTACTCTTTTAAAAATTCTAATATTTGTCCTTACTTACAGACCAATTTTGCCCTCAGAGAGTCTCCAAACATCCTCAACGAATTGACCCAGTATTTATACACACCATATGCCCTCCAAAAGTGGCCCGTTAAAATGATTGCAGTGCCGGAATTTTCTGCAGGTAATAAAATTGACAATGAAATGGTACCTTATTTTACATCAGATTATATTTATATTTATTTATATTTATATTTATATTACATATACAGGATTGAATTTAGTAATTACAGAAAATAAATTATCTTAATTGAATTAATGACAGTAAAATACAACAATAAAATAATATTAAGCCTAACGTTAATATTATCTAATACAATAACTTGAAGAAAAAATGTTATAATATTGAAATAGTTTATATAAGGCTTGTAGTCCAACGTAGATCTTGAGATTCTTCTTATGGTAAAAAAAATCCTTTAAATATCCGTTATGCAATTTTTATTTGAGTCCCATATCTGGAAAATAATAATTAAGAGCAGTATCAAAAAAGAATATATAATATGAAAATAATTTTAATGATAATATACTAAGGTTAGAAAAGTGTTAAAATAATTTGGAATAAAAATTAGAAAAAGTATGGAAAAGGGAAAAAATAATAGTAACTGTAAACTAAAAAAAACGTATCAAATATTTATCAGTAGGCATTTCATTATCAAAATAATGTTTGATATCGAAATTGGCAAACTCAGAAGTTTCGTAGAAACTTTGGGCTTTTAAAAGTTTAAGAATGCTATTATGAAATTGACGATCATTCAATTTCCTAACATATAGTGAGAATAGATTAAAAAGCTGTACTCCTCTTCCGTCTATGGTATTGAAAGATGTTTCAAGTTTAAAAGTTGGTCCTTTTATAGTCAAATTTCTTGTTTTTTAATAGAAATTCAACATGGAGGATAGGTTGAAGCGTTCAGGATTTATCTTAATGAATGACAACGTAATTAGCAAAAATATATAGGGAACAGTGAGAATGTTAAATAGTCGATAAAGATTCCTACATGAGTGCAAGGAACTGAGGGAAAAAAATATTCTTAATGCTCTTTTCTGTATTTTGAATATATCCTTTAAGGATGACGAGAATCCCCAGAATTGTATTCCATATGCGAGATGGAATAGAAATTAGAATAATAAATTTAAAGAAGGCAATTTAAACTAAATTTAGATTTTAGAATCCTCAACATGAAACAGCTTTTTGTTAACTTAGGTACAAGTATGGAATGAATATGATTGTCCCAGTTTAAGTTTTTGTGTAATTGGATGCCTAGAAATTTTGAGACTGAGGAAAATTCAAATTTAATGCTATTGATAGTTAAAGAATTGATCTCATGACTTATCCTATTTACTGTTCGAAAAGACATAATTTGGGTTTTGTCATTATATTGAGCAAAAGATTATTAGAATTTAATCAATTCATAATTAGTATTAATTTATTATTCACTTCTTCTGAAGAATTGCTTTTTATAATCACACTAGTGTCATCGGCAAAAAGAATAAATTTACAGAGGTCTGTACATTTTGGCAGATCGTTTATGTAGATGAGAAATAATAATGGTCCGAGAATTGAGCCCTGAGGGACACCAAGCTTAATATTTTGTTTGTCTGAGATAATTACTCAACCACGATCATTCAGATAAACAGATTGAGTCCTATTTGATAAGTACGATGAAAATAATTCAAGAGCTTTACCATGCACACCGTATTTTTCGAACTTGTTTAAAAAAATTTCATGAGAGATGCAATCAAAAGCTTTGGACAAGTCACAGAAAACTGCAATGCAGAAACTACCATTAATTGTATCAATTGTAAAATTTTAGGTGCTATGGAGAATTGGGGAGCAGTGACTTTTAGAGAGTCTTTACTCCTGTACGATGATGTTGCGAGTGACACCAAGAGTAGATATTCGATTGTTTCGGTAGGTAAACATCCACTTATACCAGTCTAATTATTATTTTTTGAATTGCTCAGTATCCAGTATCAAAATTCAGAATCCTTTGCATTACCCAGAAAAGTTTAGACAAGTTTTAGTATCTTTAGTCTTATTTTTATTTTTCCAGGTGATTGCCCACGAACTGACCCACCAGTGGCTGGGCAACCTAGTCACCCTCAAATGGTGGAATGATTTATGGTTGAACGAAGGGGTAACCACCTACGTCACTGGTCTAATAGTGGAGCAAGTGCATCCAGAATGGAACTCTCTTCTGGAAAACACTGCCAAAACGGTCATGAGTTTGCTGGAAGTCGACTCTTTGAAGGGATCCCATCAGGTGAAAAATGGAAATTATACTTTCTGGTAATTTAGGTCAGATATATATTGCTTTTTTTTTGGTTTAGGTGTCTGTAAAAATTGCTAATCCAAATGATATTGGCCAGATTTTTGATTCTATATCGTACAGTAAAGGAAGTATGATTTTGAGGATGCTGGATTTGATTTTGGCTGATAATATATTCAGGCTAGGCTTGAAAAGGTATTTAGATGTAATTCATATTTTGCCAATTGTAGTACAAATAGTATGAGAATGTGTACTCACTTCATAGACAAATTAGTGCGAGTGACAATTTTATACAATTTTGTTTATAATTTGGAAGTTAATTATTGCAAGTTGATACTGTTTTAAGATAAATTGAAGATAATTTTATTATCTACTAGTCCATCAAAGACAGTATTTAGATACAATTAATATTTTACCAGTTGTAGTGCAAATAGTATGAGAATGTACTCACTAGGGTTTGTCTGTTTTCAAAAACCGGTTTTGAAACCCTTTTTTTTGACAAAAATTATGGAATTCGAAAACCGTTTTTTTAGTGAAAAAAGTCGTTTTTCACTGTATAAATGGAAAATGACAAATATAGCCAAATATAAAAGATAGATGAAAGCGTTTTGGTTCTTTAAATCATATCGTTTCAATAGCAATTGATATCTTATCAATCTGCAATGGTTCCCAGAAAGGTTTTGTATATATTAATTTAGATTTTTATATCAGTGTATATATTAATTTAAATCAGTGTGACTTTTTCTTGAAAAAGTAACTTCCTCTACTCAAACTTAAAAAAAAAAAGAGTTTTAACCTCTAGAAGCGATAAACTAAAGAACAAAAAACTTAGAATTATTATATCAGGCTTTATAAACATTTAAGCATAATTTGGTCGCAAGTATAAGAGTATTTTCTATTTCAGGAAATTTTGTGAGTAAACAAAGGACATGTCTAAGTAGCAATTTGATAGACGTTTTGAATCATATTATTATTAAACAAAAAATAATTAAAATGTTTAAAATTAATTAATTAAAATTGCTTGGAACAGAAATAATAGTTTACCCTAATTGTTTTTGAAACTAAAATTGATATTAACAAGTATGTATCAACATGTATCTAATATTTCTTTATTTTTTTTTTATTTAATAAATTTTTTTTATTTAAATGTATTATTTTTATTTATTCGAAAGCTTTCCTTTGACTATCATAAAAATATTTTCATTCTTATATGTGAAAATGATGCATGAATAACGAATAATTATTTTCAAAGTTATTTAATCAGGATAAACTATTATTTTTTAGTTCTTCTAATTAAAATTAAAATAATTTTGTTTACTATCTATAAAATTGAACAATAAATAAATTCAGTCAAATACTACTCTAAATTACACTAAATTTGCGGATAAATTACAAAATATTCGAACAAAAATTTATTATTTATATAAAATTCGAAAACCGGTTTTTTAGTAAAATGAAAATTCGAAAACCGGTTTTCTGAAATGTTGGTTTTTGTATAAACCCTAGTAACTCACTTTGTAGACAAATCAGTCCGAGTGCAAAAATTTATCATTTTTTCCTTTTCCAGTTATTTATCGGAGCACGCTTATTCTAATGCCCAAAAGGACGATTTATGGAAGCACCTATCAGCAAGTTATAGAAAGAAATTGGACAAAAATGAAACCAAGTGCACACAGGACGACCTCAAAATTTTGAGCAGGGATGATGGAGTAAAAACTATAATGGATTCCTGGACTCTGCAGACTGGTTATCCCCTTATTAACGTTAAAAGGAACTATGAGAAAGACACTGCCTACATCACACAGGTAAAGGGTAAAAGATAGTTTTTAAACCTGTTTAATATTTTATTACCATTATCCTTTATCCAGGAGCGTTACCTGTTGCAACGCATGTTCCGAAACAACTCCTGCAAAAATGCAACATACAAAGATGATTCTTCTGACAATAAACAATGCTGGTACGTTCCTTTAAGTTACACCACTGAATCAGAGAAAGACTTCAACAACACCAGGCCCAGGAAGTGGTTGGTCTGTCCAGAAAATATGAAGTACGACAGGAAAAGGAATCTGAGGAGTGATAATATGATTAGTTTGGGATTCGATAATAACAGTACTGATGATGAGGAAGATGATTATAGTTATAATAAGACTGGTGCAGATGTCTCGAAGAATTATGCTGTTGGTGCTGGTGCTGATGAAGATGTCGATTTGCCAGGGACTGCCACATTGAAGGATATGCCGGGGAAGGATCAGTGGGTTATATTTAATATACAAATGGCAGGTGAGTGGATGGATTTAAATTTTAGAATATGAGGTTTATTAACTTCCCGTAGGGTAAGTTATTGTAATGGGCCGAAAATCGAAATTGAAAATTTTTACATTTCTCGACGTTTTGAAGGTTTCTGAACATTTTGGCATACCTCAGAAAAAATGGATGTGTGTGTGTGTATGTATGTATGGATACAAATTTCCAGTCACGTTTTAGGGCGCACGGATCAACCGATTTGAATGTTTCAAAAAACATTCGCTTCCTATTGATAGGGAAAAGAGCTGATTAGTTTTTGGCAAAGGCAGGTCCAGCCGTTTCGGAGATACGGAGCAAAGAGTGCAGAAAATAGAAATCGAATTTTTGAAGGAAAGGAGTATCCGATTTGAATGATCTAAAAAACATTCAATTAGAAATGATTGGGAGAAGTGTTTATTAGTTTTTGGCAAAGGCAGGCCCAGCCATTTCGAAGATATGGAGCTAAATATGTAAAAAACGGCAGTTTTTGAAAGAACTAAGCGTCCGATTTAAATGATTCAAAGTACTTTCAGCTTGTTTTAACAAAATAATTGATTTTGGAAAAAGAATTTGTTAAATTTTTTTTTTTTTTTTTAGTTTTTTGTATATCGAAAATATTCGAGATTTTATTTTTAATTCTGACTATAGTTCTAATATACTTTACAAATAATTTCAACTCTGTAATTCAGTTTATATAATTCTTATAAATATTAGACAATGTTACAATATTTATAATAATCTATTTGAAAACATTCAGTATTCCTCGAACATTTCGTTACGGTACGGAAAGTTCCAGCAATTTGCCTTAAGGCACGATGCCACCCACCCCACCCCACTAGTTTACTTTTTTTTTACTAAATTCTGGAAGGAGAAGTTTGGGTTTTTGCCATAAAGTATGAATTGCCTGAATTTTTTTCTTTCGCTATACGATTTGAATTATAATTTTTTTTTGTAAATAAAACATTATTTGTAATGATTATAATCTATGTTGAAGAAAAATAACAATTTTTAAAAAATCTTAAGACCACACTGTTTGTACTACAATCTTGTAATTTTGCTAAATACTACAAACTTTTTTTTGTCATACAACCTTAACAAAAAGAGATTATATATAATATATTTATATTAGATATATCGTCTAAAAGCATAAATGCTCTTGATTACTTAACACAAATTGTTCATCTATACTAAATTTTTTTTTCATATTTTTAGGTATCTACAGAGTGAATTACGATTTGCAAAATTGGGAGAAATTAATTTTATATCTTCAATCAGAAAATTATGACAAAATACACATTTGAATCGAGTACAACTCATTGATGATTCTCTGGACTTGGCCTGGTAATTTATTTATTTATATAATGTAGAATAATATAAATAATAATAAATTTTCTTAGGACTGGAGATCAGGATTATTCTGTAGCTTTAAAACTGGTCTCATATTTGAAACAAGAAACAGAATATATAGCTTGGAACTGCGCATTAAAAATTTGGCCAAGCTTAAAAAAGCTTTGATGTATGGGGATGAGTTTCCTCTGTTTGAGGTAATAAATGATTAATAATCCTAATTTATAAAAAAATTGTCACAATTTTAATTATATATTATACTAACTGTTTGAGAATACAAAAGAACAAGAGCAAAATTACAATAAAGCTAATTAAAATTCTTTAAATTTAGTAAATAGTGTGAGAGCTAATACCATTTTTATCTGTATTCATTAAAGTACTGGCGGGGCTAATATATTTCACTCACTCATCTATGACTAATATTTTGTATTTATTATTTGCAGAAATATATAAGCCAATTTATATCACCAATGTATGAACGATTGGGTGTATTTCTCATCAGTTAAAAATCAAAAAGGGCAAATCGGCAGAAAGAGAAAATCTCACAGGTTAATATATAAATTATATATATATATATATATATATATATATATATAGTATGGTATCAATTGTATTTTTTACAAAAGTTGTAAATCCAATCTACCAATCTATCAAATTATTTCAAATATCATTTTATCATTTGCAGACCATTCTCGGCCTGAAGACATTGTGAAACACCGAATCCTGATCTCGTCCTGGGCATGCAGATATGCAATTTCAGATTGCAGACAAAAGGCAGTATCGTATTTTGAAGAATTCATGAACGCCTCCCACAAAACTAAAAGTGACAGGGCAGCTGATGTGTAAAGGACCACTGTGGTATAATTAATAAAATAATAAAATCAGAATGTTTATTCTTGTGTTTGTTTTCAGGATTCCTGCAGACATTGTGTCTATAGTTTACTGTACGACTGCTGTTCGATTTTCAGACCAGGTGAATAAGAAAATTAGGAGTAAAACATCTGATGATACCAGAAGAAAAGGTACGTATGGACATCTAGTAGTGTGTTATTTACCAGAAAATGGTTATTCAGTTTTTTATCTTGCAGGTTTTCACAATCATCCGTGGTCAGAAACTTTAACGGCACAAATAAAAATAATACTGATAAAAATTCTCTTTATCATTTGAACTTTAACAGACGAATGTACCACAGCCAAGATGTAGAAACGTAACATCATCTAGTGCTTTTGAAATTTTTATGGAATTTGCTGGAGATAGTAATCTGGCACGAGAACGCAAGTTTTGGCTATTTTGAAGGCTTTTGGCTTGCACTACGGATAAAGATAAGGCTCTCAGGTATTGCAGATTTATCAATTGTCTGAAAATGTTGTAAATTGTATGAAAAT
>NW_020539727.1:25177020-25194642 GCF_003426905.1 Ctenocephalides felis
TACGAATAAATTAATGGAATAATTTAAACTTGTGCATTCATCTCGATTTCAAGTTTTTTTCCTTTCGGTTATATATATGGAGATATTCTAGTCAATGAAATCGAAAATTGGTAGCAATAAAAATTAATGTGTTATTTTTAGTTAATTTCCATTAACAAATAACATGGTATAATTTTGTAGTAAATTGTATGTAGTAATTTTATCTTGAATTTTGCATTTATTTTTTTATACTTTTGTAACTTTTAAACTATTCAACCAATTTCTATGATGTATTAGGAAAATTTGTACAAAATTAAATTGTTTATAATATTATCTAATACTGTATTGCCCTACAGCAACTCAGTATACTCCAAAATCACAATTAAAGTGATTTTCAATTAATTGTTTTACCTATGGTACATTTATCTGTTGAATAATTGTTGTATAATCTGCACTTTTCCTCAAAAATTTATAAAATTACAAAAACTTATTATAACATGTTTTATAGAAAATTTTGTAAGCTAAAACAATTGCTTAGTAGTACTATTCTATGATAAAAATTATCATTTTTGAAATATTTGAAAAGAACTAAACATTAGTCATCCGTAAATCCAGATTTGATATAGAGCTTTTGCAATTTATTTTGTTCTAAAATTTTCATTCATATAAAATATGTTATAAAACGTTTTATAGTAAATTTTATAGGCTACAAAATTGCTTAACACTATACTACAATAAAAATGCTCATTTTTTAAATAATTAAAAAAATGTCGAGGCGACGTTGTTCAAAGAGACTCAGTGAATGAAGTCGAGGATTAAAAAATAAATTTGTTAAAAAAAAATTAAGTTACAAAAAAACTGTTATGATACGTTCTATAGTAAATTTTATGAGCTACAAAATTGCTTAACATTATACTACAATAAAACTTTTGGTTTTTTAAATAATCAAGAAAAACTAAATTTGTCAAGGCGACGTTTTCACATAGACTCAATGAATGAAGTCGGAGATTCGAAAATAAATTTGTTAAAAAAACTAAGTTACAAAAAAACCTGTTATGATACTTTTATAGTAAATTTTAGGATCTACAAAAAATTGCTTAACATTACACCACAATAAAACTTATAAAATTTTGCATATAAATAATTCACAGCATACAGCACCATAAAAAAAAACAGTTTAATCCACAAATTGTGCAAATATCAAATATCAATATTACACCTAGTTATGTAAATATTGGCAAAAGCCACACACAAAATCCATGATATAATAATAGTACTGGTAATAATAACTATGTAAATTCACCTTTACATGTATCATTTTCAAGTAGTAGTACGTTTGCGAAATCAATTTCCAACAATGCATCAGGTATTAACAATTAAAATCTGATTATAATCGTGAATTATTAATATTATTCCAGTCGAGTTCCGTATAAATAGATATATTTATTCATCGGATTGTTGTTTGCATTGTATGGTGGCCATTTCCACAAATACAACAACAAAAACAACACATTGTATCCAGTCATGTTATGTTTTATTTATGAAATGATTGAGCTATTTCAATAATGTTTTGTTTGGAACGACACGCAGTTGTTTTTATTGAATCCAAACCCACGTGGATTAATATCGAATGTACTTGTTAAAATTAACATACGAGTTTAAATTATATTATATATATATATATAATACAGCTTCATGATGTATAGATTTTTTCCAAAATTTTACATTTTGCCCAGGCCGGCGCGCCATTTGCAACTTAACCTGAAACGACGCGTTGATCCAGGTTAAATGCACAATCTTGGGAAAATGGCGGAAAATTTTAAAATCCATTATCTTATATATATATAAAATAAGTCGGGTTTTCCTTTCTGACGAAATAACTCCAGAACGCACGAACCGATTTCGACAATTTTGTATTCGTTGGAAAGGACTCAGACTCCGCAAGGTTTAGATAGAAAATTAGTGGTGCGTGGCATCGTGTCCTAATGCAATTTGCTGAAACTTCATGCACCGTAATTAAAAAATTGAGTAATGACATTAGTGAGAATTATCAGAATTATGCTTGGTTAAGTCAACAAACAATTCTTGCCGCAAAGAATAATGATGTACACGCACTGAATTTCACCATTCAATCAAAAATTGCTGGCGATTTGGTGACATACCAATGATTCCGACTGGTCTTCCGTTTGACTTCAAAAGATTGCAATTTCCAGTTCGCAATAACAAGTCGCAAGACCAATCGCTTAGTGTTTGCGGGATAAATTTCAAATAGATTATTTAGAATATCATTGTTTTTCACATGGGCAGTTAAACGTTGCCTGTTCACAAGTTGGAAAATCATCCGCTTTGTTTGTGTTAACGTCAGACAAAAAACAAAAAATGTGGTTTACCAAAGAGCACTTCAATGAAACGGGTAATTGGCGGATTCACTTTCATTTACTTAGAGAAGTTCTACTAAAAAACACTTCATTTTTGTAATCGAAATAAATTCGTTACTGTTGTATAATAAAATCAAATTTTTACTTTTGAAATATAAAACAAACAAAAAATTTCTTCATCTTTCTCACGAAACCATCTGGTGGCGAAACGAAGTTCGTCGGGTTCGCTAGTATTAGTATATTTAACGTGGAACATTTATACTAATACAAGGCATAAGTATATATATATATATATAATATATATATATATATATTTATAGATAATATATGTACTTGAAATATAATTAATAAAATTGTGCACCAATTTCAATTTTAAACAACTAGATGTAGATTCAAAGATATGACAAATGTTTTAGATTTTCTAGATTATTTTAAAAAAACAGCACTTTTATTACAGTATAGTATTAAGCAATAATGTAGCTTATAAAATTTACTATAGAACGTATCATAACAGTTCTTTTGTAACTTATTTTTTTTTAACAAATTTATTTTCCAATCTCCGACTTCATTCACTGAGTCTATATGAAAACGTCGCGTTGACAAATGTTTAGTTTTTTTTTTAGATTATTTAAAGAAATAGCGTTTTTATTGTGATATAATGTTAAGCAATTTTGTAGCTCATTGAATTTACTATAAAACGTATTATAACATATTTTATATGAATGAAAATTTTAGAACAAAATAAATTGCAAAAGCTCTATATCAGATCTGGATTTACGGATGACCAATGTTTGTTTTTCTCAAATATTTCAAAAATGATAATTTTTAGCATAGAATAGTATTAAGCATTTTTTTAGCTTACAAAGAATTTTTTCTATAAAACATGCCATAATAATGTTTTGAAATTCTATAAATTTTTGAGGAAAACATTATAGATCACAATAAAAAAGCAACATATTGAATTTAACATTAATCATATACAAAATTCTGACAGTTCAAAAAAAATGAATTTTTAACGACTTCAATAAGATACAAATAAATTAATTATTCCAAGTTATGTTATAGGCAATATTGGCAATCAAATTATAGATATAAATTATATCATATTATATTAAATTTCGACCAAAAAGGAAATATTTTGGCATTTAAAAATTTAATGCATATTGGATATATGAAATTGACATTCAATATTTTTAAATTAAATGCAAAAGTAAAAAATCTGATATTTAAATAAAGTAATATATATTCAGATAATGGTGCTGCGTTGATTCATACTAAAATCTAATTTATTTATTGATTAAAAAAAAAATTCACTATTTGACATAAATAAAATTAAAATAAACAAAACACGATGATGCGTTGGAATTAATTATCGAAGTGTAAAGAAATTTGTGTAATAAAAATATAACATTATTATTAACATATCATGTATTGTTATAAGAACTTCTGCAAAGCGACAAAATATTTTTTTTGGCAAAACAGCGTTTGCCGGGTCAGCTAGTTATATATATATATATATATATATATATATATGGGAAGTAATCAATAAATAATAATTGTAGAAATGTTGTACCTATCGACATATGTATGAAAGTGAAATTTCATAATTAAATGTACATTAACATATGAATATAAATATTTATACAGGAGAACAGAACTGTAAATAATATAAATAAAATATTATATACAAATTGAAAATGATTTACAGCCTCCCTAGTTGCCTATAAGTAAAATTCTGCATTGACTCAAAAATAGCCAAAAAATGAACAAAACTTATTATATAATTATTACATAATTTATTTTCACAATTTACTGTGCCTACTGAATATTATTCATGTATCTTTTATTACCCCGGTCTCCTCTATTTCATATTAAAGAGACATTACGCCGAGTCATGCGCGAATTTTTACTCAGATGGAAATTTATTTGCAAAGTAACAATAATTCATTCGATCGTGCCATAATTATAGATTTTAATTATATAACTTATTTGTTATTGTTGTAAAGAAATAAACAAATATTATTGTAATTATAGAAGGTAAAAATCAATGCCCGTGGAAAAACTGATAAAGTAATAATTCAAAGAATAGTTGAGGTTTGAAAATTGTGTTCGTTTGGAATGTAATTTGGAATTATTCAGTGAAAAATTAATTTTTGCTGCTGATTTTTTTTGGAAAAGTGTTGTACATGTTTGAAGCTATCTGTATATATATAATATAAGCTGTAGTTGTAATATAAAAGTTGAAAGTTACAAGCATCCAAAGATGCAAATGTTCGACAATAATTTCGCTAGTATTAGAATTTGCTGACGTTGGAAGCTCATTGGAAAGCAAAAATATTTCAGTAAAAACAAAATACATAGGATTTTAGTGCATATTTTAAGCTGTCTTTACATATAATATAAGCTAAGGTTGTGATATAACATTTTGATGTTACGAGCATTCAAAATTAAAGTATTGATCGAGAATTTCTTCAAAATGTTAATTTTGGAAGTGATTTTTTTTAAAACGAATACATTCAGCTAATTAAAATTTTTGTACATACGTCTTTAGTACATATTTCAAGCTATCTGCACGTATATTATTAGATAATCTTGTCATATAAAAATTGCAAGTTACAAATGCTCAAAGTTTGAAATGTTCACCGAAAGTTTTTCTATAAGCTTGGTGATTTTGGAAGTAAATTACTTTAAAATAGATACATTTGGTCAAATGTAACCTGCATACCAGTTTAGTATATACTTTAAGCTATCTTTACATATATTGCAAGCTAGGGTTGCTATATAAACTTTTCAAGTTACAAGGATTACAAAATTAAAATGTTCATCGAGAGTTTTTATATGGCCTCGAGAGTATGTAACGACCGGCCAATGAAGAATGGTCAATTTTGAAAGTGATTTTTTTTAAAAAGAATACAGTTAGCTAACTAGAATTTTTGCACGTTTTTAGTAAATATTTTAAGCTATTTTTACATATATTATTAGCTAATCTTGTCATATAAAAATTGCAAGTTACAAACGCTCAAAGTTTTCACCAAATTTTCACCAAATGTTTTTCTATAGGCTTGGTGATTTTGGCAGTGAATTACTTTAAAACGAATAAATTTAGCTAACTGAAATTTTTGTACGTTTTTAGTAAATATTTTAAGCTATTTTTACATATATTATTAGCTAATCTTGTCATATAAAAATTGCAAGTTACAAACGCTCAAAATTTGGAATATTCACTGAATGTTTTTCTATAAGTTTGGTGATTTTGGAAGAGAATTACTTTAAAACGAATAAATTTAGCAAATTGATATTTTTGTAAGTGTTTACTACATACTTCAAGCTATCCGTACGTATATTATTACCTAGTATTGTCATATAAAATTTTCAAGTTACAAAAGTTCAAAACTTCAAATTTTTACTGAATGTTTCTGTTTCTGCGTAGGTTTGGTAATTTTGGAAGTAAATTACTTTGAAATAGATACATTTGGTCAAATGTAACCTACATACCAGTTTAGTATATATTTTAAACTATCTTTACATATATTATAAGCTAGAGTTGCCATATAAATTTTTCAAGTTACAAGCATTCAAAAATTAAAATATTCACCGAGAGTTTTTGTATGGCTTCGAGAGTATGTAACGACTGGTCAATGAAGAACTGGTAATTTAGGAAGTGATTTTTTTTAAAACGAATACAGTTAGCTAATTGAAATTTTTGTACGTTTTTAGCACATATTTAAGCTATTTGTACACATATTACAAGCTAATCTTGTCATATAAAAATTGCAAGTTACAAACGCTCAAAGTTTGGAATATTCACTGAATGTTTTTCTATAAGTTTGGTGATTTTGGAAGTGAATTACTTTAAAACGAATAAATTTAGCAAACTGATATTTTTGTACTTTACTATATATTTCAAGCTATCTGTACGTATATTATTACCTAATGTTGCCATATAAAATTTTCAAGTTACAAACGTTCAAAATTTCAATTTTCGCATGTTTCTGTGTAGGCTTGGCAAATTTGAAAGTTAATTACTATGAAATAGATGCATTTGGTCAAATGTAACCTGCATACCAATTTAGTACATATTTTAAGCTATCTTTACATATATTATAAGCTAGAGTTGTCATATAAAGTTTTCAAGTTACAAGCATTCAAAAATTAAAATATACACCGAGAGTTTTTGTATGGCCTCGAGAGTATGTAACGACTGGTCAATGAAGAACTGTTAATTTAGGAAGTGATTTTTTTTAAAACGAATACATTCAGCTAATTAAAAGTATTGTACGTTTTTAGTACATATTTTAAGTTATTTGTGCATATATTATTAGCTAGGATTGTCATATAAAAATTGCAAGTTACAGACACTCAAAGTTTGAAATGTTCAACGAATGTTTTTCTATAAGCTTGGTGATTTTGGAAGTGAATTACTTTAAAACGAATACATTCAGCTAATTAAAATTTTTGTACGTTTTTAGTACATATTTTAAGCTATTTTTACATATATCATAAGCTAGCATTGTCATATAAATTTTTCAAGTTACAAGCGTTCAAAGTTTGAAATGTTCAGCTAGAGTATTAATATGATATGATATAAACGTTTACAGTTACGGACATTTAAAATATAAAATATCTCATATATATATATATATATATATATATATATATATATGTATAGTTATTTTAAAACCCGCAATTTTCTATCTCATTGCTTTTCCGGGCGTAAGTCCGGGCGATTTGCAACTCAACCTGGATCGACACGTCGATCGGGGTTAAATGCATTTTTACGCTAAAACCGCCCGCTCTTTTCTTCAGACACTGAGACACTTTATTATTTTCTTCAGGAAAAAGATATATATATATATATATATATATATATACTAGATGACCCGACAGACGTTGTCCTGTACTTATGTTCACAATTCAAGTTCCAATTTTTTTAAATTCCGTATCCAATGCCAAACATATGAATTTTTGACATAATAAAACTTCTAAATAATTTTTTGAATAAGTAATTTTTTTTGTATTGTGATTTAGTAAAGTAAGGCAAAACACGACTGCATTAGTTAAAAAATAATAACCTGTCAAATTAATTATAAAGGGTATATACTATGCTAAAGATATAGTGTATCTTATATTATTTTAATTTTTGGCACATCCCAGCTGCTTTTCGGCAACAATAAGATAAACATTACATTTTTCTTCTTCATAATCATAAATATATTTTATATTGTCTGAGCCTGTAAGTAAGTTGAAAAGTTTGGTAAATGACAGTGTTCATTTGTTTTTAATGTCAAACTATGCCTTAAATATTTTCAATGTCAAACAATGATAAGCGGATTTTTGTAATTTTTCCATATATTTCTACAATCTAACTATATTTCTATGAATCAAAAAATTTAATAAATTTCCTTAACAAACTTCAGGAAGATTTATGAAAATCCGAATAATCGTTTAGGAGGATTAACCTTTCATACGGTTTAAAAGTTACAGAATTTATAAGAAACAAAAACAAAAATAAATTGAAGATCGACGTCAATAACTTGTAGCTATAGGAGCGATTTTAAAGCATACCGAGTGGCTGTAGAGATTTTTGATATTAGACAACATTTTAGACAATTTAATTTCGCACAAATTTTCTAAATACTTTAATTATATTAAATAAATAGTTTGAAAGTTACAAAAGATAAACAAATGCGCTCAGAATAAACTTCTAGTTTCAAAATCAATTTTAAAGTACACTGAGTTGCTGTAATGACTTTTGGTATTAGATAAAAATTAGATAAAATATTAGATAATATTATAATAAAAATAGTTTTCTATCTATTTATCATTAATATTTATTTTTTCTTTTGCAGATTTGTTTTACCGGAGCCAAGAATAAAGAAAACATGGGACTAACATCTAAAACTATATTGTATATATTTATATGAATATTTATAGTTATAGTTTAATTTTATTTAGATTAAAAATCGAATTTGAGCAAATTTTATATTGATATATCAATAGTGTGGAATAAACATCTCCAAAATTTGAAAAATTTGAAAAAAAATCGGTTTATGAAAATTTTACGTGTTTTGTATTTTTATTTGGATAAAAATAACAAAAACAAAAAAGCTAAGAAAAGTTTATCAATATTAAACAAATTTATATAAAAATATTTTTTATATGTATATTATATACTATTGATGTTGAAAAATTTTATTATGTTATTTTAAAAAGTGCAATTTAATACAAAAATAATATTTTATAATTCTAAAAATTATTTTAAGATGAATATGTAAATATTTGTGTATAAGACATGAAAATACAGATATAAAAACAATCAGTTTTAATTTATATTTAATTAAAGCACTAATTTATTTAATTTTAACTCGTTTATTCATTTCCCACCAGATCTCTGTCTAAAAGATGATTTTAATTCGATTTATCAGAAATGTAAAGTCATACAGACAATCTTAGAATAATTTTAATAATTATACTAAGAAAGGAAGTTATTTGAACTATTAAATAAATATTTATTATAATGCATTTATATTATGCGGAAATATATATATATATATATATATATATATATATATATATGACAAATTTTTTGGATAAAAAATTTTATTACAGGGACATTTTTTACTCAACTAATTTTTTTTCAAAACCTATTGATTTTACAAAAAAGAATTATATACAAAATATGTAGCTTATATAATTATCTACAAATTATTATAAGTCAAAATTTTACGTAAAATTATTATTTTGCAAAATATTTTTACTTAAATGTACCCATAATTGATATACTGATTGCGTAGACGTTTTAGTAGATTTTTTTATCATTTTTGTATGTTCTAAGACGAATTTAAAGTATACTGAGTTGCTGTAGAGATTTATGCTCTTAGAAAATGTTCTAGATTTTTTAATTTTTAACGAATTTGTCAAATATTTTATTTAAATTAAACAAACCGTTTAGAAGTTAAAACGAGATAAGTGCACGGTCAATTTTAATCATGGAATCACAATAAAGCTTGTGAAAATTTTGTATGTTATAAGGCGTTTTTAAAGTATACCGAGTAGTTGTAGAGTATTATGATGTTAGAAATAGTCTAGATCATTGAATTTTAAACAAATTTGTCGAATATTACATTTAAATTAAACAAACCGTTTAGAAGTACACGAGTTCAAGCATAGACAATCCACTATAACAATACTCATGACAATATTTTTTGTTCTAAAGCGATTTTAAAGTATACCGAGTTGCTGTATAGTGGAATGGTATTAGACGATATTCTAGATTATTCAATTTGAAACAAATTTGTAAAATATTTGATTTATATTACACGAACTGTTAGGAAGTTACAAGTGATACAATAAATATATAACAAATTATTTCTAAATCAATTTCTAGGCGCCGGATACATTAGCAATTAGCATCTATGACAATAAATTTTTTATTACATCTAATTTACAACTATTAAAACATGATTTATACATTTATTACCCACAAATTCTTCATGTCGATCATTATATTTGCCCGAGGCAAATTATTAAAAGTGCATTCTGGTTCAGTCGAATTTTTGACATTTAAAAAATTTAATCCAGTTTTTATGCAACACAAAAGTTGTAATAAAAATCGAGAATAACTAAGAACGAAAATGTCAATTGTTCGTTTTTATTTTTTGTTAAAAGTGTTACAGATTATAATGTCATCCAGATCGACAACAAATTGCCGTTTTTTGTTGTTGTTGTTGATAAAGGTCAAATGCATTATATTATGTATGGAACAGGTTTTTTTCGGTTTCTTGGACTCACATGTGGGCAAATGTTGACTTTTTGAGAGAAAAGACCGTGAAATATCGAGATAAATGTCACAGGAATACATACACACGTTTATACAAATATAGAAATATTATTAATATTATTTAAACAATGTTCAACTGCAACTGTTTGAAGTTAAAGAACTTTTTTGTGCTTTGGGTTATTGTAACTCTTGTAACTCCTGAACCGTTTGTCTAAAATAAATAAAATATTAGACAAATTTGTACAAAATTCAATGATCTAGAATAAATTTTAACATCATAACACTCTACAGCAACTCGGTATACTTTAAAAACGCCTTAGAACCTACAAAATTATCACGAGCATTATTGTGATTATATGATTAAGAATTGACCATGCACTTATCTCTTTTAACTCGTGTAACTTCTAAACGGTTTGTTTAATTTTCATGAAATATTAGACAAATTTGTACAAAATTCAATGATCTAGAATAAATTTTAACATCATAATACTCTACAGCAACTCGGTATACTTTAAAAACGCCTTAGAACCTACAAAATTATCACGAGCATTATTGTGATTATATGATTAAGAATTGACCATGCACTTATCTCTTTTAACTCGTGTAACTTCTAAACAGTTTGTTTAATTTAAATTAAATATTCTACAAATTTGTCCAAAATTGAATAATTTAGAATATCGTCAAATACCATTCCACTATACAGCAACTCAGTATACTTTAAAATCGATCTAAATTGCAAAAATGTTCCTAAATTAAAAAGTTTAGCTACATATATCACCGAAAGGGTAAAAATTGTTTTTGCAAATTTTGTGGTAAATTTTTATAAGCTATAACTTTTATACACAAGATATTTATGAAAAATTCAGGAATTTTTTTTAAGAAGTAGTTTAAGAGGTTAAATTACTATCGATTTTTTTCTAAGTATGTGATTATTTAAATTTATTTAAAAAATTCCACAAGGTCAATCAGATTAGTTTAATTATTATATTGCAATGTCTAAACAAATAAAAAATGAGTGCATTTTGATTTTGAAAGTTGTTTTTTGCGGACCACATCAATATTGTGAATATATTTGATATATTAATCGATTGACATTTGTTTAAACAATATAAAAAATATAGAACAAAAAAGAAAAAGTGATTTACTTAATATTTGCTTAACATTTTATTTAAAAGTACGATTTCACATTTTTAAGACATTTTTTCATATTTATCCATTTATTCTCTAACTTTATTTTCTTAACAAACGAGTCGATTCTTCTTAATTAGTTGAGGGCCTCCACGCCTCCGGCCCTGTTCAATCAGAAAAGTTTCCTGTTTCCAAGAAGTTTCATTTCAAACTTCTTGTTGTTTCTCTTCAGAAACAAATCGTAAAGATAATCAATCAAGAAGCAGAATTCTATGTTATTGAATAATTCATCAAATTAATTTCCACGAACAAAGTTGAGGATTCTGGATTTTATTTAAAATATTTCTGATTTAGTTTGAAACTTGTAGCCGGTATATGATATACTTTGATGTATTAATTAAATATACAAATACTAAAATTGATAATTTTTTTTACTAGCTATCGAGAAAATTGCAAACTAATACCAAAGTTTTTTTTACGAGGAAAGTTGTTGGAATCGAACATATCTGATTTTATTTAAAATATTTTTAATATAGTTTGAAACTTGTAGTTAATATATGGTGTACTTAGATGTGTTAACTAAATGTATAAATTACAAAACCGATGATTCTTTTGATAGTTTTGAAATTATTGAGAAAATTGTAAACTAAAGTTTTTTTTTACACAAGTTATGGATATCTCCGAAAGTACTGTTTTTAGATCATTTATATATTAGCAAATTTTGTAGATTATTTTATATTATAAAAGTCCTGCGAATAAAGTTTATACAAAAAAATTATCAGTTATAAATTATAATCAAAAAACTGAAAATTAGAATGGAGGACACATGTGCACTTTTGTTAGTTTTAACGAAAAACTATAATTTTTTTGCGGAAATATTTTTATATATATTTTATATATTATTTGCAAGTGTTTTGTATTATAAAATTACCTACAAATTTTGTTAATATACTTTTTATCTAAAATTAATATTTGTAGAGATATTTTTTCTTTTGAACACAGTTTATATGCACCAAATAAACTCTTGTGACGGACATATTTGCACTTTAGTTAGTTTTATTCGAATTTATTTAATTATTATTTAAAAATTATCATTTTGCAAAAACATTATTCTGAGGACTTTTAGATTATAAAATTTCCTACATAATTTGCTAATATTGTATAAATCTAACTTTATTAATTACAGATATATTAGTATCTAAACCTTTACAAAAATTGTCAGGCCCAATAATGGACATTTTTGTACTTTTTGCACTTATTTTCAAATTTTTTCTAAAAACTGTCTTTGGACAAAATATAGCTTATAAAATTCCCCATAAATTTTCCTAATAAACTTTTTCTCTCAAACCAATATTTTCCAAGTTATGCAACTTCATTGGACTATCATTTATCTCACCTCTCGAACTAAATCTTTAGTCGGACAAGCAAAACGATGAAAAAATCTAAGAAAAACACTTTTAGAAGAGTTTGTTTAAACATCAAACAGAAAACCATCTTCTTACTTCAAACGCGAAAGAGTATTTTGTGCCACAAATGGAAAATAAGAGAAAAAGTTGGGAAAACGATGAGGAAAATGGAATTTTCAATGAGAAAAACTTTAATTGATTTTTGTCAGAGATCCGAGAATAAGTTTCAGACACGAGGAAAAATATATTTAGACATATATAAGAGATAAAATAGATTTTAATAATATACAAAAAGTGTGCAGTTTTTTTTTAATAAATCACTCCCAGTGATTTCCCATTTTTTGCTCATATGCAGAATCAGCATTTATCCAAGTTCAGCTTCAAATATCTCCGAAAGAAATAGTTTTAGGTAAAAACTGTATTAAAAAGATTTTAGATTAGATAGATAATTTTATTAGCTATGAGTGCTGTAAATACCTAAAAGATTTTACCTAAAATTTTTAGAAATCGAGAAAAATTGATCAAAGTATAAACACGTCGAAATAGAGTTTCCAGTTTGTATGGATTTGTCCAAGTTTAGCTTCAAATATCTCCGAAAGAAATAGTTTTAAGTAAAAACTGTATTAGAAAAATTTATAGATAAATTTATTAGCTATGAGTGCTGTGAATATAGTTTTTACCTAATTTTTTTTAGAAATCGAGAAAAATTGATGTTAAATGTTTTTTAAATTATTTAAATCGGACGCTCCGTTCTCTTAAAAACTGAGTTACCGTTTTTGGCACTTTTTGCCCCGTATCTTCGGAACGGCTAGACCTGCCTTCGCCAAAAACTCATCAGCACGTCTCCTTATCAATACGAATCGAATGTTTTTTGAATTATTCAAATCGCTTCATCCGTCTTCCCGAAATCGTCGACGAAAATTTGTATCCGAACACACACACGTACACACACACGTACACACACACATACACATACACACATACATCCATTTTTTCTAAGGTATGCCAAAATATTCAGAAACCTTTGAAACGTAAAGATATATAAAAACTTTCATTATCGTTTTTTTTGCGATTACTATAACTTGTTCTAGGGGAAGTTAAAAATGTGATGGAAAATATTGAAAATCTATTTACTAAATAGGTATTTTTATTTTACCTATATTATTAAGTTTGCAAAATTAATATACCTAATCGGTATGTAAAAATTAAAACACAAATGTTATTGACTGCACTTCTGGCAAAATTTACTTAAATTTCAATAAATTTAAATAAATGACCCTATAACTACTTAGTGTACTCAAAAAAAACCTTCATAAGGAGGAATCCATTCCTTCATTATATGTGTAATTAGTCAAAAGTACATTCGTTCACTAAACAATTAATAACTTTTAAACTATATGCACGATTTACAAACTGTCTTCGACAAATTTATTTAAAATTGAATCATCTACAACATTGTCTATTATCAAAATTCCCTACAACAACTCGGTATGCCCATAAACTCTATAACAACTAGTATACTCAAAAAACCATTCATAAGGAGGAATCCATTTCTTCATTATACGTGTAATTAGTCAAAAGTACATTCGTTCACTAAACAATTAATAACTTTTAAACCATTAGCACGATTTACAAACAGTCTTCGACAAATTTATTTAAAATTAAATAATCTACAACATTGTCTAATACCAAAATGCCCTACAACAACTCGGTATGCCCATAAACTCTATAACAACTAGTATGCTCAAAAAAACATTCAGAAGGAGGAATCCATTTCTTCAATATGCGTGTAATTAGTCAAAAGTACATTTGTTCACTAAACGATTAATAACTTTTAAACTATTTGCACGATTTGCAAACAGTCTTCGACAAATTTATTCAAAATTGAATCATCTACAACATTGTCTATTACTAAAATGCCCTACAACAACTCGGTATGCCCATAAACTCTATAACAACTAGTATGCTCAAAAAACCATTCATAAGGAGGAATCCATTCCTTCATTATACGTGTAATTAGTCAAAAGTACATTCGTTCACTAAACAATTAATAACTTTTAAACTATTTACACGATTTACATACTGTCTTCGCCAAATTTATTCAAAATTGAATCATCTACAACATTGTCTATTACCAAAATTCCCTACAACAACTCGGTATGCCCATAAACTCTATAACAACTAGTATGCTCAAAAAACCATTCAGAAGGAGGAATCCATTTCTTCATTATACGTGTAATTAGTCAAAAGTACATTCGTTCACTAAACAATTAATAACTTTTAAACTATTTGCACGATTTACATACTGTCTTCGACAAATTTATTCAAAATTGAATAATCTACAACATTGTCTATTACCAAAATGCCCTACAACAACTCGGTATGCCCATAAACTCTATAACAACTAGTATGCTCAAAAAACCATTCACAAGAAGGAATCCACAAGAAGGATTAGTCAAAAGTACATTCGTTCACTAAACAATTAATAACTTTTAAACTATTCGCACGATTTACGAACAGTCTTCGACAAATTTATTCAAAATTGAATCATCTACAACATTGTCTATTACCAAAATTCCCTACAACAACTCGGTATGCCCATAAACCGCAAACTAATCTCATTTCGGATTCATGACTTCGTCTCTCGACTTTGCATAAAAAACATCTACTGCCATCGTACCTTTTTTTGTTGTCGAAGGGTCGCGTTTGTATTATTGAAAATATTCCCTTTTGCTTGTGAAAAGGTGTCATGATTACACCATTACCTTGCTTTTGGGGTCGATGACGTCATAAAGGTGGAAAAGACTCCTTTAGAAAAAAATACGAAGGCGATACGATCAGGTGAAATTGAGGAGACTATTTGAATTTCAATGAGAATACGATTTTATGTATGGGAGGATGTAGAATCACATTTTTCTGTAGCATAATATATTAATAGTTGTAATGAAAAAATTTCAAATGTTTCTGGTCAAACTATTATCAATATTTTTTCTATAGGTACTTGTGTATTTTCATTTTTGAAGCGTTTTTTCGAGTATACCGAGTTGTTGTAGAGCATTTTATTGTTAGACATAATCATATGAAATTTATTATTTGACAGTTAATAGTTATTTGAGTTATTTGACAAAAACCAAAAAAATGTTCCGAATTTTCTATTTATTGCTAAAGAATGAAATATCATCGAATTCAAAGTCGTTTTATTCAAAATTTTTATATCGGACTGTATAAAAGTGTTCCCTAAAAAATGTTGTAAATTTATTTATCTAGTTTTACCCTATATAACTGAAAATGGGTGGTTTCTTATAAAATTTTTGAGTTATGTGACAAAAACCAAAAAAATGTCCCGAATTTTCTAATTATTCAAATCAAATATCAAATATCAAATTCAAAGTCGATTTATTCAAAACTTTTATATTGGAGTGTATAAAAGTGTTAGATAGGAAATGTTGTAAATTTTATTTTTTACCGTTTTAAATGGTTATATAATTGTATTTGATATAAAAGTCGAATTCTGTCGTCAGAATTTACAAAAATCAGCAAACTTTGTGCATATTTACAATGGTGTTTGGAGAGACAGTATGGTATGCAATATATTTAATATAAGTGTTTAAGTAAATTTCTTATTTAAGTGTGTTAAGTTTAATATATTAAGTGTATTATAATGTGTTAAATTTGTGTTTCACATATAATTATTAATTATAAAACAAACAATGCGATATAAGTAGTGCTAAATAAATATGTGCAAGGATGTTCAGACATTTTAATGTAAGTAGCGCATGTTCAAAGTAATTTTTAATAGGATAATTGGAATAAATCAAAATTGTGTTGAATTTGTTTAAAACTAGTAGTGTATGGCATCGTGTCTTAAGAAAAATTGCTGGAACTTCCCGTACCGTAATGAAATATTCGAGAAATTTTAAACGTTTTCAAATATATTATTACAAATACTGTAACTTGCATTATTTTTGCTATCTTGTTATATCTGAGCAAATCAAATGTGAATCATAAATTAATTTATCTCCAGAACATTAACAATTGTCATTTCATTTCGAATTCAATTTCAAAAAAAAAAAGGTTGCCTAATTTACACAAAATTGAAAAAATTCTCCAGTAATAAACAGCCTAAACGCACTTGGGCAAACATTTGTACCAGAGTGGCGCTTAGACTGTGCTTAGCCTGGCTATTTTTTTGAATTTTTAATCCAAAATTACAAAAATATTTTTTGAAAAAAAAATTATAAACAAAAATTTTTTACAAAAGCAATTATTTTGTTGAAACTAGCAGAAAGTTCTTTGAATCATTCAAATCGGACGCTTAGTTCACTCAAAAACTGCCATTTTTTGCACATTTAGCTCTGTATCTCCGAAACCGCTGGGCCTACCTTTGCCAAAAACTAATCACCACTTCTCCCAATCATTACTAATTGAATGTTTTTTGGATCATCCAAATCGGATACTCCGTTCTCTCAAAAACTCGATTTGCATTTTCTGCACTCTTTGCTCTTTATCTCCGCAACTGCTGGACCTGCCTTTGCCAAAAACTAATCAGCACATCTCCCTATCAATAGGGATCGAATGTTTTTTGAACCATTCAAATCGGTTGATCCGTGCGCCCGAAAACGTGACTGGAAATTTGTATCCAAACATACATACACACTCACACACACACACATCCATTTTTTCTGAGGTATGCCAAAACGTTCAGAAACCTTCAAAACGTCAAGAAATGCAAAAATTTTCAATTTCGATTTCTGCACAATTACAATAACACCCTATGGGAAGTTAAAAAAGAACCAATAAAATGATATAATAAGTACACATTGCCTGGTTAAACAATAAATAATACTAGTGGGGTGGGTGGCATCGTGCCTTAAGGCAAATGCTGGAACTTCCCGTACCCGTAACGAAATGTTCGAGGAATGCTGAATGTTTTCAAATAGATTATTATAAA
>NW_020539727.1:25195642-25218133 GCF_003426905.1 Ctenocephalides felis
TTAATAATATCATCAGAAACATCAATATCATCCTGAATTTCTTGTTTAATGTCTTCTTCTGAATATTCTGGTGGTTCTATTTTAATTGCCGGATCATTAATTGACATAATTGTTTCTTCTGACATTTTTAAATATTTTAACTGCTTATAATCAATTACTATTATTCAATTACTATTATTCAATTATTATCTAGTGAATTGAATTTATTATTTGACATTTGGAGCCATAGAGTATACTTACAGAAAGATGAGACACTTCTCATATCGCTTTCACATTTAACAATGGCGCGCATTTTCAAATTCATTATATTTCTCTAGGTCTAAACTAATTTATTAAATAATATTAATTTCACAAACGTTTCGGGACTAGGTTTGTCTCATCATAGGTATATTATAATTTAAAATTTTAAGACCATTTAAATAAAATTTCCAGCTGCAGAAAAACAGAATTAAATACATAAATAAGTAGATAAATTCATAACTAAATAAATAGATCAATAGATAGAAAAATTTAAATATATATATATATATATATATATATATATATATATATATATATATATACATAAGTAAGTACATAATAAATAAATAAATTGATAAATGAATAAAATAAAAATTAAGCTAGCAAATCGAATTTTCTAGTGTAAACATAAATGTTTGTGAGATTTTGAAAGGTTGCTAGAATAATTATTAAAATTCAAAACTAAAGAAATAACTGTTTTCATAAAAGTCTTTTGAAAAATAAATGCAAGACTACTCAACTACAGTAATGAAATTGTATCTGTATATATAATAAATGTATATATGTATATGTCTGCATATATATATACCTATTTATTTACGAGTGTGTGTACCAAATGAAAATATGTTTCTTTTTAAGGCGTTCCTTAGTATTTGTGACGACATTTTCTCATATTATTTGTCATTTGCCTCACTCAGTGTTTGACCATGAAAGTGTAAAGCCGTACGAAATTCTTGTGTGTAAATAATTCATTAAAAAAGTAAGTTACATAGTAATTAATATTTATAGTGCAAATTGGTAAACTAGTGGTGCATGGCGAAACTTTTGGCACTTTTTGCCCCGTATTCATCGGAATAGCTAGACCTGCCTTCGCCAAAAACTTAATAAGCACGTCTCCTTATCAATACGAATCGACCGTTTTTTAAAATATTTAAATCGGTTGATCGGTGTTCCCGAAATCGTCGACCCGAAATTTGTATCCGCGCGCACACACACACATGCATCAATTTTTTCTAAGGTATGCCAAAATGTTCAGAAACCATTGAAACGTGGAGATAAATAAATAAGATTCTTTTCTATTACTACAACTTACCCTACGGATTAATAATTATAATTAATAATTGCTCGTGGGACTCTAACCTGACTTTGACAGTTCGTTAACCGCCATTTCATTGAAGCAATTTATTTATATATTTTTAACATATCACTTTATGATTTGCTATACACGTATTAATTTATATAAATTAATTACACAATTACACAGTTAAATGTTATTATTACATAGTTAAATGTTATTATTACACACACTAAATATATAACATAAAACCCTAGACAATATACTAATAAAACTAAGCAACAAATAATTAGATGAAAAACACAAATGCCACTTTAACAGTTCGTAAGCAATCTGAAGTTGTTTATTTATTTATTTATAATAAATTATTTAAAACTTGTTAATTAAATATTTATTAATATTGTAGTATTTTATTAATTATTACGCATTCAAATTTGACTGTTTAAATGTTTAATAATTGTTTATATGTAAATTGTTTTTTCTTTTTTGTATTTATTGTTAGCAACTTCATGACGTCTTGAATTGCAATTCAAACGCGCGAATTTCAAATAAACAAATAAATACAATTATAATTAAATACTTATATTCAAATATATATATATATATATATATATATATATATATAATTTAGATATTCATAGATGTTAATTAAAAATTAATTACTATAATATAATTTAATTAAATTTAATAACAATTCAAAAGCAAAGGAATTTATATAAACAAATAAACGGACTTATAAATATAAATATATAAACACACGCATAATATATATATATATATATATATATATATATATATATATGCATATTATTAATGTATATATTCTAATTTATTCGTATTCTTGTCATCTGTTAACCGGTTCGTATAGGACCATCATTTTATTTTTTCATATGAGAAAAATCGAAACTAGTTTCCATCCACGAGATCAGCGACCTTTTAGCGATTGATTTAATAATTTATAATAATTATTATCATAATAAAAATAACTGTTATTTTCAATTATATAATACAAAGGCCGGATTTATGTGGAAATTTCGAGACATTTTTCTACATTTCTCTAAATATCTGGAAAATTTTGCAGTAACACAGCAGAAACTAGATAAAATTTGCAACATTCTGTAGGGAACACTTTTATACAGTCCGATATAAAAGTTTTGAATAAATCAACTTTGAATTTGATATTTAATATTTGATTTGAATGATTAAAAAATTCGGGATTTTTTTTTGGTTTTTGTCACATAACTCAAATATTTCATATGGAACCACCCCTTTTCAGTTAGATGGGGTGAAATTAGATAAAATTTACAACATTCTGTAGGGAACACTTTTATACAGTCCTAAATAAAAGTTATGAATAAAACGGTAAATGCAATGGATTTTTCTACCTTTCTTTAAATATCTTGAAAATTTGACAGTTGATCAATATTAGTCCTTTGGTTAGACGTTTGATGGTAAAAATGTTTATTAGGAAGTTAATTTACATTTAAATTTCAAATCAAATTTAAATTTCAAATTTCGCGCCAAAACTTTTTGCAGCAACAAGTTCATGTCACTTATTTTGACATTTAAACAAAGATGGTACATGACATTTAAACAAAGATAAACTAATTTTAATTACAGAAATTTCGTTATTGTTTGAAAGAAAACAGTTATAAAATGGTATGTATTTACTTGAAAATTTATACGAAGCTCGATTTTCCACTATATATATACTATATATGTAATTCTATTTGTGTCAAATATATCATCAAATATTTTATTCACGTACCACCGGCGTAATTTATTCAATAAATATTTTTTATGATTGCATGCTTCGTCGTGCTTTATGTATTCTTATTTCTTAAATATACTGTAGAAATATATATATATATATATATATATATATATATATATATATATACGTGATTAGAATTCCCAAGTACAGTTAAGCAAACGTATCATTATTATTGTTCAAATAGTTATTATAATTATAAATTTATAATAAAAATTAATTAGTTATTAGTTATGTCACTAATTAAATGTATTAATTTATAATTGTCAATACAAAATACTAAAATCCGTTTTGATTAAAAATAGCTATTAAAATGCAATATTTAATTAATACTGACCAGAATAATTAATAACTGTAAAATGAATTTATAATTTTGGTCTTTCTACATAGAACACTCTCATTCAGCAAACAAGATTTTTGTTATATATATATATTTAATTAAAACAAAATTTCATAATTGCAAAACGTCAAAACACAATTGTCAAAATGTCTATTTTTTTAATAAAATATAAATAAAAATATAAATTTTATAATATAAAAGCTATTTTTCTATAATATTTTTAGTATGTTATTTGTATCTATATTATTTCATAATCGAATCAAAATATTTAAATGTATTGAGAAGTTTTACTTATTTATTTATTAAAAAAAATATTTGTAAAGCAAAATTAAACATGGACATAAAATATTAAAGTAATAAATATATTTTTATCTATAATAATAAAACACATGAACGGAATATCTGGAATCTGAAACAAAGGTTTCAAGAAAAAAATCTTAAGACTAATTTCTGATAATTTTATCTAATTTCTATTTTTTGTTCTAGGTGGCACAATCAGCCAAAAGTTGCCAAAATGTCTTGGCCCTCCAGCTCATCTATCATCATCTTCATCCTGATCCTTACCACGACTTCTCTGTGCAAACACCAGGACGAAGATCAGGACGATGATCCACTATTTTCCTACACAGTTCCTGCAACAAATAGTTCCGAAAACATCTTCCATAACCAGAAACACGACTACAACCATGTCATCAACCAGCTAAAGCACATAATTTCGGAGAAGATTTCACAAATTCCGAAGAATGTTACCAGGATTGTCCAGAAGCTCAAGAATATTACGCATGTCGACCATGATAAGGGAGTGATGACGACTGTTCATGAGGTTAGTACATCAACTTGTCCGAATGATAAAGAAACTTCTGAAGATGCTACTACTGAGTTGGCAACTGAAAGGAGTACAACAACAATGGCAACTGAAAGAACTACAACAACAATGGCAACTGAAAGAGTTGCAACAACTTTGGCGACTGAAAAAACAACTGTTGATCATGATGGATCAACATCGACTACCAAGCATGATGATCTTCCTAAGCACAAGTTAAGAGCAGATATCACATCCATAGTTGTCAGTATAAACAGTTCTTTAGACAATGTGCCAAATGAAACCTGTGATTTGGACGAGAACAACATCTACAGGTTGCCCAGAAATGTGGTGCCTCAACATTACCATTTGAACCTGATCACTTACCTGGATGAGGCCATGAATTATTCGTTTAGTGGACAAGTTGCCATTGCGGTAAGTGAAAATAAATAAACCTTGAATTTGGTTTAAATAACTATTATTGTTCCTTAACACAAGTTGTAATCAGACTTAATAATGAGAATCGGAATTTAGCAATATTTAGAAGAACATCATGAATGCTTGCCATGCTGTCTGAACCTAACACAATGCTTTCTCATACATTTTTTCTTAGGTTCGGATGTGCATGGTAAGCGTTACTTTGAAATTTTTTAATATTTGCAAGCTAATCAATCAATATAACATATCTAAACTTATTAAATATATTTTGCTATTATATAATTAATATAAGTATCTCACTTCATTTATCTCCATAGACATTATTTGCGCAAGCATTTTTACAATCTCAATCTTTGTTTCTTAAAATGTTTTTGCCAACCAACTTATGTATACCAATATTTGAAAAAAATGGATCAACATTTTTATTAAATTTATCAATGAATGTGTACTCGAAATCAATCTTCAGTTTTGTGATTCAATCCAGACATTATATTCTTTCATTTTTCCGAATTATTTATTTTCAGCTATTCTTGATTTTTTGTTGTAAAAGTAATATGACTTGATTCGCATTCACATATTTTATATTCTACAATTGTCGAGATACTTTTTGGGTGCTGATGCAATTTATTATCTTAGCATCTGGTACATCCTTATTGCCATAATCACATAATTACAATTAATAATATCTAGAGTGAATATTAACTAAACTCGTTTTCTACTTTTATATATCTACTTTATATATTTATTTATATTTATATTTTTATTACGGATACAGGATTAAATTTAGTAAGTACAGAAAATAAATTATCTTAATTGAATTAATTACAGTAAAATACAAATATAAAACAATATTAGGCCTAACATTAGTAATATCTAATACAATAACTTGGAGAAAAAAAAGTTATAATATTGAAAAAGTCTATTTAAGGCTTGTAGATCTTGACATTCTTATGGTAAAAAAAATCCTTTAAATATTCATTAAGCAATTTTTATTTGAGTCCCATATCTGGAAAATAAAAATTAAGAGCAGTAACAAAAAAGAATATAATATGAAAATAATTGTACTAATAAAATACTTAGGGTAGAAAAATGTTAAAATAATTTGGAATAAAAATTAGAAAAAGTATGGAAAAGGGAAAAAATAATTGTAACTGTTGAAAAAAAAGCATCAAATATTATCAGTAGGCATTTCATTATCAAAATATTGTTTGATATCGAAATTGGCAAACTCAGAAGTATTGTAGAAACTTTGGGCTTTTAAAAGTTCAACAATGGCACTATGAAATTGACGATCATTCAATTTCCTAACATGTAGTAGGAGTAGATTAAAAAGCTGTACTCCTCTTCCGTCTATGGTATTGAAAGATGTTTCAATTTTAAAAGTTGGTTCTTTTATAGTCAAATTTATTGTTTTATAGTAGGAATTCAACATGGAGGATAGGTTGAAGCGTTCAGGATTATTCTTTATGAATGACAACGTAACTAACTTTTGATTTTAGAATCCCCAACATGAAGCAGGTTTTTGTTAACTTAGGTACAAGTATGGAATGAATATGATTGTTCCAGTTCAAGTTTTTTTGTAATTGGATGCCTAGAAATTTAAAGACTGAGGAAAATTCAAATTGAACGCTATTGATAGTTAAAGAATTGATCTCAAGACTTATCCTGTTTACTGTTTGAAAAGACATAATTTAATACAAAGAAAACTTGTGTAAGGGCCTTTTTGTTCGAATTTTGGCGTCAAACCAATCGCAACGACTTGAAACATCCCGAAAATATTCATTATATCTTTTATCCAGGTTAGATGTGTTCGTCCAACAAAAGAAATCATCCTGCACGCCCTCGAGCTGGATATCGACGAAAAAAACCTCCAAGTATTGGAAATCATGACCAACCATGTGGAACACAAACAAAAGTCTACCAACAACACCTTGGCCTGGATCGACCGTGAGAACCTGGTCAAAAGTGCAGGGTACTTGCCAAAAGTCAATGAAACCGCTCAGAACGACTTTTATAAAATTGAACTCAACCAGGAAATGAATGTAGGAGAAACTTATGTGGTGATGATCAAATTTACTGGACTGATTAAGGAGACCCTGTCGGGATATTATAGATGCAGTTATAAGAAGGAGAATGGTGAAAAAGAGTGAGTGGGTGATGGATATAGGGTTAAAAGGTTCAATTTGACCAAATTTTATTTTTTCAGGTGGCTTTCGGTGACCCAATTTGAGCCCACAGATGCCAGGAGGGCTTTTCCTTGTTTTGATGAACCTGACATGAAGGCAACTTTCGATATTAATATGTTACATCGAAAAAAGTACAGGGCCATCAGTAATGCACCAGCTGTTAGCATCACTGAAATGTGAGTAGATAAAAGAACTGGGTATAACTATCCACCTGCCTATCTGTCTACTTAAATTATTTATCTGTCAATCTTTAATAAGCCTCTAAGTTGTCCCTAATATTAAGTTGCTGGTCTATTTCTTCAGGATGGACAATCCAGATTGGCTGTGGACGAATTTCACAACAACTCCAAAAATGTCGACATACCTGGTGTTTTTCATGGTCTCGGATTTTGAAGTTAGGGATGTTACAAAATTTGATTACAAATTTGAGGTCTATGCTATGCCAAGGGCCATCAACCAGGTAAAAAAATATGCAAAAAACTTGTTCGACTTGACTAAAATATTGTAGATTGTCTGAACATGTTGTGAGGTGTCTAAGAATATTGTAAACTGCCTGGAAATGTTGTAAATTATTTGCAAGAGTTGTAAATTTGTTTATTTATTTATTTATATTCATGTTGCCATTATAAATCACAGTACTCGCTTTCAATTTAATATGAATTGTATTATCTAATCATGCCATAAATCATGCATTGCCACTGTTATATCCTTGCGACTTAAAAGTACTTTTAGAGGACATATTTTATGTCTATAAATTATTTAAACAAGCATGAATATACATATACATGCACACACTCACGAAAACATTTATACACAGATAGGAATTCACATATGCATATATGAAATACAATATTTATTTTTTTATTTATTTATTTTAAATATATAGTCCACAGATTTTTTCCAAGAGGACTCAAAAATACAATTATTTTAGATAATGAATAACAATTAAAATATATACAAAATTACAATATATAGTTATGAACATGAAAATGCTTAATATAAAATTACATATAATGCAAAATTTAACAATATTATTTATAAACAGAATAAGATAAAATAATGAGATATTTGAAAAGAAAATATAAAGGTTGACTTGTGCAGATGGAGATTATTTGATTAGGTGAAGTGTTGTGAATATCTATTTCATTATTAATTAAGTTAAAGTTAGAGGACATAAGTAAAATAGGCGAATTTAAGAGAGAATTAAATTTAGGAGTAGGATAATTGAAAAATAATTGTGAACATTAAAGGATAGTTGGTTAAGAATGAGAGGACAGTCTATAGAATTATTGCAAAGCTTAAATAAGAACATAATTGTACAGATAAATCAACGTGAGGCAAGAGAAGGAATACCAAATTCTTTTAGTAAAGTGTTGTGGTCAGGGTAAATTTTATATGTTTTATAATAAAGATATTTCAGAAATCTTCGCTAAACCTTCTCTATCGCATCAGAGTTGTTGATTTGATGAGGATACCAAATAATCGAACCATATTCTAATTTTGAACGTACAATAGAATAGTACATGCAAAGAAGTGCATTGTTAGAACTGAATTGTTTACAATTTCTCAGTATCAAACCTAGAGATTTATGTGCCATATTACAAATATCAGTTATATGTTCCGTGAAAAACAAACCAGAATCAAATAGAACTCCTAAATCTGAAATTTTATTACATCTATCAACGCTGGTGTTAGAAATTTTATAATCAAAATGTATTGGAACGCGCTTATGTGAATAACTAAGAATCTTGCACTTTGATATATTTAAATGTAATTTGTTAAAGAGACACCAAGAGTGGAAAGAGTCAAGTTGAGACTGTAATAATAAAGCAGTCATCAATAGAATTTATTTTGAGATATAGTTTGAGATCATCTGCAAATAATAAATGTGGACATCCAATAATATCAGATATGTCATTAATAAAAATAATAAATAGTAGTGGACCAAGAATGAATCCCTGAGGAACACCTGAACTGATATTTTCAATGTTGCTCAAGAATCCATTAAGATAGACAAATTGTATACGATTATGAAAATAACTCTTAAAAAAATAAATAAGTGAAGATCTAAGACCAATCTTAGATAATTTAGTAAGAAGAATGTTATAAAAATACTTGTTAATATGCAAGTTACAAGAAAAAACTATATGTTCTAATTAACATTCTAAATTCATATTGTGATTTTATTTAAGTCGAAGTTTGTAAAGACACATTTTTTATTTCAAACACATATTTGAGATCTGAAGTACTATACCAAAATTACTTTAATAAAACAAACTAGAAAAACTAATGTGAATAAAGAAAAATTACAATTCGTGGCAGTTCAAGTATTAATTATGATTGTAAGTGCATTTCAAAATAAATATGACAGAAAATTTATTATAGTAAAATATATCAATATATACAAATTTTGAAAACAAAATGAACATCTCAAATATGTGTTACCATCTATCCTGTAATATATTACAGTAAAATTTAATATAAATTACATTACTATAGTTAAAAATAAGAAGTCTTAATATGCAGTTAACGTCCAAATTTAACGCTTTGGAGGCACCATATAATTCAAATAATCCCTATAACATTTTATCGATTAAATTTATAAAATCAATTTTGAGATTTACAACATAAAACAAAGGCCAGCAATGATAAAAGATTTTTTAGTTTATCGCCTTATTAAATTATCATGAAGTGTTGTAGATAGTCTAAAAATGTTACAATTGGGGCACAAAAGAATTCAACACATGTACTCTTTTAAAAATTCTAATATTTGTCCTTACTTACAGACCAATTTTGCCCTCAGAGAGTCTCCAAACATTCTCAACGAACTGACCCAGTATTTATACACACCATATGCCCTCCAAAAGTGGCCCGTTAAAATGATTGCAGTGCCGGAATTTTCTGCAGGTAATAAAATTGACAATGAAATGATACCTTATTTTACATCAGATATTATATTTATATTACGTATACAGGATTGAATTTTGTAATTACAGAAAATAAATTATCTTAATTGAATTAATTACAGTAAAATACAACTATAAAACAATATTAAGCCTAACATTAGTATAATTTAATACAATAACTTGAAGAAAAAATTGTTATAATATTGAAATAGTTTATTTAAGGCTTGTAGATCTTGAGATTCTTCTTATGGTAAAAAAAATCCTTTAAATATCCGTCATGCAATTTTATTTGAGTCCCATATCTGGAAAATAATAATTAAGCGCAGTATCAAAAAAGAATATAATATGAAAATAATTGCAATGATGAAATACTTAGGGTAGAAAAATGTTAAAATAATTTGGAATAAAAATTCGAAAAAGTATGGAAAAGGGAAAAAATAATTGTAACTGTTGGAAAAAAAAGTATCAAATATTTATCAGTAGGCATTTCATTATAAAAATAATGTTTGATATCGAAATTGGCAAACTCAGAAGTTTCGTAGAAACTTTGGGCTTTTAAAAGTTTAAGAATGCTATTATGAAATTGACGATCATTCAATTTCCTAACATATAGTGAGAATAGATTAAAAAGCTGTACTCCTCTTCCGTCTATGGTATTGAAAGATGTTTCAAGTTTAAAAGTTGGTCCTTTTATAGTCAAATTTCTTGTTTTTTAATAGAAATTCAACATGGAGGATAGGTTGAAGCGTTCAGGATTTATCTTAATGAATGACAACGTAATTAGCAAAAATATATAGGGAACAGTGAGAATGTTAAATAGTCGATAAAGATTCCTACATGAGTGCAAGGAACTGAGGGAAAAAAATATTCTTAATGCTCTTTTCTGTATTTTGAATATATCCTTTAAGGATGACGAGAATCCCCAGAATTGTATTCCATATGCGAGATGGAATAGAAATTAGAATAATAAATTTAAAGAAGGCAATTTAAACTAAATTTAGATTTTAGAATCCTCAACATGAAACAGGTTTTTGTTAACTTAGGTACAAGTATGGAGTGAATATGATTGTCCCAGTTTAAGTTTTTGTGTAATTGGATGCCTAGAAATTTTGAGACTGAGGAAAATTCAAATTTAATGCTATTGATAGTTAAAGAATTGATCTCATGACTTATCCTATTTACTGTTCGAAAAGACATAATTTGGGTTTTGTCATTATATTGAGCAAAAGATTATTAGAATTTAATCAATTCATAATTAGTATTAATTTATTATTCACTTCTTCTGAAGAATTGCTTTTTATAATCACACTAGTGTCATCGGCAAAAAGAATAAATTTACAGAGGTCTGTACATTTTGGCAGATCGTTTATGTAGATGAGAAATAATAATGGTCCGAGAATTGAGCCCTGAGGGACACCAAGCTTAATATTTTGTTTGTCTGAGATAATTACTCAACCACGATCATTCAGATAAACAGATTGAGTCCTATTTGATAAGTACGATGAAAATAATTCAAGAGCTTTACCATGCACACCGTATTTTTCGAACTTGTTTAAAAAAAATTCATGAGAGATGCAATCAAAAGCTTTGGACAAGTCACAGAAAACTGCAATGCAGAAACTACCATTAATTGTATCAATTGTAAAATTTTAGGTGCTATGGAGAATTGGGGAGCAGTGACTTTTAGAGAGTCTTTACTCCTGTACGATGATGTTGCGAGTGACACCAAGAGTAGATATTCGATTGTTTCGGTAGGTAAACATCCACTTATACCAGTCTAATTATTATTTTTTGAATTGCTCAGTATCCAGTATCAAAATTCAGAATCCTTTGCATTACCCAGAAAAGTTTAGACAAGTTTTAGTATCTTTAGTCTTATTTTTCCTTTTCCAGGTGATTGCCCACGAACTGACCCACCAGTGGCTGGGCAACCTAGTCACCCTCAAATGGTGGAATGATTTATGGTTGAACGAAGGGGTAACCACCTACGTCACTGGTCTAATAGTGGAGCAAGTGCATCCAGAATGGAACTCTCTTCTGGAAAACACTGCCAAAACGGTCATGAGTTTGCTGGAAGTTGACTCGTTGAAGGGATCCCATCAGGTGATAAATGGAAATTATACTTTATGATAATTTAGGTCAGATATATATTGTTTTTTTTTTTGGTTTAGGTGTCTGTAAAAATTGATAATCCAAATGATATTGGCCAGATTTTTGATTCTATATCGTACAGTAAAGGAAGTATGATTTTGAGGATGCTGGATTTGATTTTGGCTGATAATATATTCAGACTAGGTTTGAAAAGGTATTTAGATCTAATTCATATTTTACCAATTGTAGTACAAATAGTATGAGAATGTACTCACTTCATAGACAAATCAGTGCGAGTGACAATTTTATACAATTTTGTTTATAATTTGGAAGTTAATTATTGCAAGTTGATACTGTCTTAAGATAAATTGAAGATAATTTTATTATCTATAAGTCCATCAAAGACAGTATTTAGATACAATTAATATTCCGCCAGTTGTAGTGCAAATAGTATGAGAATGTACTCACTAGGGTTTGTCTGTATTCAAAAACCGGTTTTGAAACCCGTTTTTTTGACAAAAATTATAGAATTCGAAAACCGGTTTTTTAGTAAAAAAAGTCGTTTTTCACTGTATAAATGGAAAATGACAAATATAGCCAAATATAAAAGATAGATGAAAGCGTTTTGATTCTTGAAAACATATCGTTTCAATAGCAATTGATATCTTAACAATCTGCAATGGTTTCCAGAAAGGTTTTGTATATAATAATTTAGATTTTTATACCAGTATATATATATTAATTTAAATCAGTGTGACTTCTTCTTGAAGAAGTAACTTCCTCTACTCAAACTTAAAAAAAAAGAGTTTTAACCTCTAGAAGCGACAAACTAAAGAACAAAAAACTTAGTATTATTATATTAGGCTTTAAAAACATTTAAGCATAATTTGGTCGCAAGTATAAGAGTATTTTCTATTTCAGGAAATTTTGTGAGTAAACAAAGGACACGTTTAAGTAGCAATTCGACATACGTTTATAAAATTAATTAATTAAAATTGCTTGGAACAGAAATAATAGTTTACCCTAATTGTTTTTAAAACTAAAATTGATATTAACAAGTATGTATCATAATGTATCTAATATTTCTTTATTTTTTTAAATCATATTAAGTTTTTTTAAATCATATTATATTAAACAAAAAATAATTAGAATGTTTAAAATTAATTAATTAAAATTGCTCGGAACAGAAATAATAGTTTAGCCTAATTGTTTTTGAAACTAAAATTAATATTAACAAGTATGTATCAACATGTATCTAATATTTCTTTTTTTTTTATTATTTAATATTTTTTTTTTTATTTAAATGTATTATTTTTATTTATTCAAAAGCTTTCCTTTGACTATCATAAAAATATTTTCATTCTTATATGTGAAAATGATGCATGAATAACGAATAATTATTTTCAAAGTTATTTAATCAGGATAAACTATTATTTTTTAGTTCTTCTAATTAAAATTAAAATAATTTTGTTTACTATCTATAAAATTGAACAATAAATAAATTCAGTCAAATACTACTCTAAATTACACTAAATTTGCGGATAAATTACAAAATATTCGAACAAAAATTTATTATTTATATAAAATTCGAAAACCGGTTTTTTAGTAAAATGAAAATTCGAAAACCGGTTTTCTGAAATGTTGGTTTTTGTATAAACCCTAGTAACTCACTTTGTAGACAAATCAGTCCGAGTGCAAAAATTTATCATTTTTTCCTTTTCCAGTTATTTATCGGAGCACGCTTATTCTAATGCCCAAAAGGACGATTTATGGAAGCACCTATCAGCAAGTTATAGAAAGAAATTGGACAAAAATGAAACCAAGTGCACACAGGACGACCTCAAAATTTTGAGCAGGGATGATGGAGTAAAAACTATAATGGATTCCTGGACTCTGCAGACTGGTTATCCCCTTATTAACGTTAAAAGGAACTATGAGAAAGACACTGCCTACATCACACAGGTAAAGGGTAAAAGATAGTTTTTAAACCTGTTTAATATTTTATTACCATTATCCTTTATCCAGGAGCGTTACCTGTTGCAACGCATGTTCCGAAACAACTCCTGCAAAAATGCAACATACAAACATGAGAAAGATGATTCTTCCGATAATAAACAATGCTGGTACGTTCCTTTAAGTTACACCACTGAATCTGAGAAAGACTTCAACAACACCAGGCCCAGAAAGTGGTTGGTCTGTCCAGAAAATATGAAGTACGACAGGAAAAGGAATCTGAGGAGTGATAATATGATTAGTTTGGGATTCGATAATAACAGTACTGATGATGAGGAAGATGATTATAGATATAATAAGACTGGTGCAGATGTTTGGAAGAATTATGGTGAAGATGAAGATGTCGATTTGCCAGGGACTGCCACATTGAAGGATATGCCGGGGAAGGATCAGTGGGTTATATTTAATATACAAATGGCAGGTGAGTGGATGAATTTAAATTTTAGAATATGAGCTTTATTAACTTCCCGTAGGGTAAGTTATTGTAACGGGCCGAAAATCGGAATTGAAATTTTTTGAAGGTTTCTGAACATTTTGGCATACCTCAGAAAAAATGGATGTGTGTGTGTGTGTGTGTATGTATGTATGGATACAAATTTCCAGTCACGTTTTAGGGCGCACAGATCAACCGATTTGAATGGTTCAAAAAACATTCGATTCCTATTGATAGGGAAAAGAGCTGATTAGTTTTTGGCAAAGGCAGGTCCAGCCGTTTCGGAGATACGGAGCAAAGAGTGCAGAAAATAGAAATCGAATTTTTGAAGGAAAGGAGTATCCGATTTGAATGATCTAAAAAACATTCAATTAGAAATGATTGGGAGAAGTGTTTATTAGTTTTTGGCAAAGGCAGGCCCAGCCATTTCGAAGATACAGAGCTAAATATGTAAAAAATGGCAGTTTTTGAGAGAACTAAGCGTCCGATTTAAATGATTCAAAGAACTTTCAGCTTGTCTTAACAAAATAATTGATTTTGGAAAAAAAAATTTTGTTAAATTTTTTTTTTTTTTTTAGTTTTTTGTATATCGAAAATATTCCAGATTTTATTTTTAATTCTGACTATAGTTCTAATATACTTTACAAATAATTTCAACTCTGCAATTCAGTTTATATAATTCTTATAAATATTAGACAATGTTACAATATTTATAATAATCTATTTGAAAACATTCAGTATTCCTCGAACATTTCGTTACGGTACGGAAAGTTCCAGCAATTTGCCTTAAGGCACGATGCCACCCACCCCACTAGTTTACTTTTTTTTTACTAAATTCTGGAAGGAGAAGTTTGGGTTTTTGCCATAAAGTATGAATTGCCTGAATTTTTTTCTTTCGCTATACGATTTGAATTATAATTTTTTTTTGTAAATAAAACATTATTTGTAATGATTATAATCTATGTTGAAGAAAAATAACAATTTTTAAAAAATCTTAAGACCACACTGTTTGTACTACAATCTTGTAATTTTGCTAAATACTACAAACTTTTTTTTTGTCATACAACCTTAACAAAAAGAGATTATATATAATATATTTATATTAGATATATCGTCTAAAGCATAAATGCTCTTGATTACTTAACACAAATTGTTCATCTATACTAAATTTTTTTTTTCATATTTTTAGGTATCTACAGAGTGAATTACGATTTGCAAAATTGGGAGAAATTAATTTTATATCTTCAATCAGAAAATTATGACAAAATACACATTTTGAATCGAGTACAACTCATTGATGATTCTCTGGACTTGGCCTGGTAATTTATTTATTTATATAATGTAGAATAATATAAATAATAATAAATTTTCTTAGGACTGGAGATCAGGATTATTCTGTAGCTTTAAAACTGGTCTCATATTTGAAACAAGAAACAGAATATATAGCTTGGAACTGCGCATTAAAAAATTTGGCCAAGCTTAAAAAAGCTTTGATGTATGGGGATGAGTTTCCTCTGTTTGAGGTAATAAATGATTAATAATCCTAATTTATAAAAAAATGTCACAATTTTAATTATATATTATACTAACTGTTTGAGAATACAAAAGAACAAGAGCAAAATTACAATAAAGCTAATTAAAATTCTTTAAATTTAGTAAATAGTGTGAGAGCTAATACCATTTTTATCTGTATTCATTAAAGTACTGGCGGGGCTAATATAATATTTCACTCACTCATCTATGACTAATATTTTGTATTTATTATTTGCAGAAATATATAAGCCAATTTATATCACCAATGTATGAACGATTGGGTGGTATTTCTCATCAGTTAAAAATCAAAAAGGGCAAATCGGCAGAAAGAGAAAATCTTACAGGTTAATATATAAATTATATATATATATATATATATATATATATATATATATATATAGTATGGTATCAATTGTATTTTTTACAAAAGTTGTAAATCCAAATCTACCAATGTATTTCAAATATCATTCTTATCATTTGCAGACCATTCTCGGCCTGAAGACATTGTGAAACACCGAATCCTGATCTCGTCCTGGGCATGCAGATATGCAATTTCAGATTGCAGACAAAAGGCAGTATCGTATTTTGAAGAATTCATGAACGCTCACAAAACTAAAAGTGACAGGGCAGCTGATGTGTAAAGGACCACTGTGTAATAATTAATAAAATAATAAACTCAGAATGTTTATTCTTGTGTTTTGTTTTCAGGATTCCTGCAGACATTGTGTCTATAGTTTACTGTACTGCTGTTCGATTTTCAGACCAGGTGAATAAGAAAATTAGGAGTGAAACATCTGATGATACCAGAAGAAAAGGTACGTACAGACATCTAGTAGTGTGTTATTTACCAGAAAATGGTTATTGAGTTTTTTATCCTGCAGGTTTTCACAATCATCCGGTGGTCAGAACTTACAGCACAAATAAAAATAATACTGATAAAAATTCCTCTTTATCATTTGAACTTTTAACAGATGAATGTACCAGCCAAGATGTAGAGAACGTAACATCAGCTAGTGCTTTTGAATTTTTATGGAATTTAGCTGGAGATAGTAATCTGGCACAGACGCAAGTTTTGGCTATTTTGAAGGCTTTGGCTTGCACTACGGATAAAGATAAGGCTCTCAGGTATTGCAGATTCATCAATTGTCCTGAAAATGTTGTAAATTGTATGGAAATATTGTATATTGTCTGAAAATGTTGTAAACAGTGTGAACATGTCGCAAATTGTCCAAAGAGATTATCTTCTTAGTATTGTAAATTAGTCAAAAAAATCATTACAGATTCATTTACCATATTATTAATTTTTTGCAGATATTTGAACGCTTCTTTGGATCGCAATAGTTTTATCAGGAGACAAGATGCCCAACTTGCATTCTCGGGTGTTGCTTCAAACTCTAAGACTTTTATGGTGGCCAGAAAGTTTCTATACGAAAGAATCAAAGATATATACGAATAGTAAGTATAATAAATAATAAATATTATTTTAAATAAATACCTCATTTGGTTTGTTACTAGTTTGGGTCCAAATTCAAATAAATTGGGCAGCTATGTGGATGCAGTAGCAGATCAGATCACAACACAGAAAGATTATGATGAGGTAAAAATTAATAAACATATTTAATTATGTACTATATATTTTAAAATATGTATTAATTATTTGTTATTTTAAATGGTACATTTATAGTTGGTGGAGTTCACAAAACAGAATGCAAAATATTTAGCACGTTCTCAACTGATTATTAAAAAATCATTAGAAAGTGCCCAATTAATGATACATTGGCAACAAAAGCATTACGATAGAGTGATAAAACTTTTAAAGGAATATACGCAAGATTAAGTATTATTTTTAATTACATTGACTGTGTACTAGTAAGTGCTTGTGAATAAAATAAAATACTCTTGTAGAAATACAAAGATCTATTTATTGTTCATATAATTATTATTAAATATTTCATTTTACTTCTTAAGGCTGTTAGTGATCCATTGCAAGTAAGGATCGTTCCCATTGTCTATTTTAACACTAATCACCTCGCAGCTTCATATGGGTGATCTTTTTAACAAATGCTGTAAGTTCAGGATTTTGTTCGTTTGTGTCTTGATCATACATTAGAAGTTCAGAATCCTCCTCCATTTTGCCTTGCCAGGAGTAAATGGAGATTATGTTCGGTATTATGTTGACGCAAGCAGCTAGTTTCTCTCTAAAACAGAAACAGGAGTAAAATATATGTCAGTATATATTATAAATGTATATTAATTATATACCTGAACTAAGTCCTTTGGCTATTCTTTTGCAATTTCTTGCGTAGGCACTGTGACATACGCTATGGAATGAGTGCCAGAAATGTAACTTGACATTGTTCTCGTATTATTAAGATTTTGTGTTAACGTTAATGCTCGTCGGAGCATAAAAGCTGTAATTAATAATACAGTTATGCTAATAATTTCCCTGGGCATTAAAATATATTTAAAACTTTTTTAATTTATTGGCATGACAGTTTAAACTATCGAGTAAATTTGAGGTTATATTCGATATATATTTATTTTCGATATATATATCAAAGTGTTATTAATTATTACATAATATGCTTATAAATGATCAGTTATATTAATATCAATATCCTTTTATGCATCTAAGTATATATTTTAATGGTTTTATAAATAATTGTCATGACAGTTAACCACAACAAATTAAATTAGAGGTTTTTGACTTATATTTTAAAAACAATATTAAAAAGAATTAATTGTTATTTAATATATCTTTATGAATGATTAATATAGTTCTGTAAATAATTTTTTGGCATCTAAATATATATTTTAAATATTTTACAAAATTTTGACATGACAGTTCATCATAACAAAGTTAGTTTGAGATTAACTACTATTTTTATTTATTAAACAGTGTTATTAATTGTAATATAGTATATATTATTTAGTTACTAGTATATAATTAATATTAGAGTTATATCAATAATTTGCTTACGAATTTAGATATATATTTAAATCGTTTGAAAAGTTTTGGTCTTGACAATTTCATCAAGACAAGATTGAGGTTAGAAACCATTTATATTTATTTGTAAAAACAATATTTAGCATGTTATATAGTATTATATATTTTGTTATTGGTAAATAATTAATATTAGAATTATATTAATAATTTCTTTACGAACATAAATATATATTTTAATACGGATTTGTGTCCGTTTGACAGTTAACTGCAATTTAAATTTGAGCTTTGTCAACGATTAAAAGTGTTAATAAATTTCATATATTTTTCACCAAATATACGGTTTTAATAATTTAGAGTATGTAACCTCTAATTCTTTCAGTTACAACAATGTGTACCCCAAATAAGAAGACAAAGCTATCTCATTTAACACCTTGCAGGCGAATGGGTTTAAATAGGTCTCCAAGAAACTTTACGCCACCTTTCAAAGATAAAAAAGTGCACGTTGAGAGCCCTTTGGTAGAGAATACTAATAATAATGAGTATAAGACTCCAAGGAAAGTTATTAGTAGTAGGAGTAAGAATAAACTTGTATTCGAGGATAAAGGTAACTTATAGCATGATTTAATTTTGTTACATTACTATAACATTGTTGATTTCTCTTTAATAATAATTATTTATCAATATTATAGTTATTTTAATAACATTGTTAATTCTACCACAGTTGCTAAAGGTGTTTCCGTATCGACTGAAGAAGATTTAGTATCTAATTATGTACCTGAAGATAATTATGTTGAAGCAACATCGTCTGTTGACGAAGATCGCCTTAAAGATGTGCCTTTGGTTGAAGTTTTCAATGCACATTCTGACATCAAACAAGTATTTATAACAATGCTCCTATAAGTAATCAGATTGGCAAACGTAATTTTATTATTGTTTTATTAAAACAGGTCTGCAGAACACCCAATGAACAAAATACATTTGTTCAAGCGCAAAATGATTTAATAAATGCTCTTAATACACAAGAAGACCTCAAAAAAGCCCTAGTGAACCTATTGAACTTAATTCTACTATAGTGCAAATTTAACAGACCTAGAATCATTTTTTGATGCTGCAAGTAGTAATACTTTACCAGAAGCATCCAATGGGCCAAAAATTACACAACAAGATGTCACCCAGAGTGATCTGCTGAAACTAAAGCGAGAAATTGCTTTAAAGAAAAGAAAACTTAGAGAGCTTGAAGGACTTGTTTGTGCTGATGATGTAACGGCACAAATTGCAATCTGGAAAAGTGCTACTAGAGAGATTCTAGAAGATTTATTGACATCGATGAAGAATGAGAATAACGACTGCAGAAATGTGCAAATTGTAAATATATTGAAGGCTTTAAATATTTCTTCTGAATTGATTGGGTATGATGCAGTATCCGAAGACTTTATAGATTAATTATGAAGGTTACATTATTTATATTCTTGTGATATATTAGGCATAGTTAAATTATAAACAAATACTTAATTTTCTAATTATATTATTACTTCTACATTTACATTATTATTCTATGCATAACTATGTGGTTTCAAAGGCCTTTCGGGGTCAAACAACTTCGGTTCATGCAAAAAATCAGGGTCTTTATTATAATAAGGCATAAAACCAGCAACTTGAGCCTTCACAATCTCCTGTTCCACTTGTTTTTGCTTATTAGAACACAAGCCTGTGATGTGCCTTCCATACAGGCGACCTGTGTAAGGGCTCTGAAACTGTGATAGAAGTTTAACATTTTATAATCAGGTTGTATATTGTATTTGCAGAGGATGCATTGTTGTTTTTCTTTCTGGAAAGGATTTGGTATGTCCACAGGCTCGTCTGAAGAAGTCACATTGGTTGATTGAGAGAGAGGTGTTAAGCAAATGTTTCTTTTGATGACTGTAGAGCCTGTAAAGAAAATTCGGGTAAATGGTAATGATTTAAACACATACACTACTCGAGATTTATACCATATTGTTGATATATTCTCCTAATTAAACAGTTCATGATGTAAAACAATATTAGATAGGTTATGTTTTATTGCAAACGATTGTTGATTAACCAATAGCAATGTTTATATAGGAATCTTTTCAGTGTATATATTAAATTATAAACGTTTTTATATTACATTATATTTTTAAAACGTATTTATATATAAACTTTAATGAAAAGTAACCTAATAGCGCACTGTCAAGTGTCAGTGTGTATTTTTGTGTTGGTAGTTTGCACAGATAATTTTTGTGAGCCAAATTTGAATTTGAAATGTTTATCAAACAATTTAATATTAAATATAACAATATTTATACATAGATTGCTAAAGTTTTATTAGATTTAAATCGCTATTTATATAATATAATTTGTTTGTACTTGTTTGTAACAAGTACACTTTTTTCGGAGCCAAATTTGAACCTAAAAGGCAAATGAATGAACATTTTTTATTAATATCAATTAATTAAAACAAAATGCATACATTAATTCCAATATTTGTATAAATATTTTTTCATATTCAAAATAATTTAATTAATAATTACTATATGTATTTATATACTGTACATATTTCAATTTCTACAAATTTCATTCATCATATCTCTATTTATTTTCTCAAACGATGATTCTTCCAATTTATTTATAACATCTTTAGGGACCCATTTGATTTTTGGATCAGATTCTGCAAATGGATCCTTAGATTGGACATCTAAATCCTCAATCTCATTTGGTAAAATCAATCTGAAACATTATTTGAAAATATTAATAAGTAAAATTAACCTTAGTTGCAAATTATTAATACTTTGTTTACATCTTAAGTACCTGTATGAATGTAAAAACATTCTATAAGGCCTTTTATCCTCTGATCGACCGTATGTGTAATCCCCAATTATAGGATGACCAATAAACTGACAATGGACACGTATTTGATGTCTTCTGCCTATAATTTTTATTAAATGAGCTTTAAATAATTATTATAAGGGTTTGCGCTCACCTGTGTGCGGCCTAATCAAAACTTTAGTAGCTTCTTTTCCATTATACAAGCCTTTTGATAATATCATAATTTTAGTACTTGCATCACGTGGGGACTGACAATTCTCATCAGATGCTACACACATTTTGTGGGAACCTTTCACATGCCTCCTATCTTCACCTACAAACATTAAATATTAAAACATAACAACAGACAAGTTTCTATTACATTTTACAAACCAACGCCTTGCACACGTTTGTAAATTCTTCTTCCAAATGTCCTCTGAGTAATGCCAAATAATATTTTTTGGCATGTCTTTTCTCAAAAGCTTTCACAGCTGCCGAGCATGATGTCTTTGTTATGCAATGCACATAACACCACTTGTCGAATAATCTAAACGATTTGCAAAATGGAATTCATGAAAAAATCGGAATTGGCCAAGTTTGGAAAGGTGTCTTTTAGTAACGTTTGAACAGTGGGCTAAAATAAATGATTTATTAACTTTGAATGACAGAATTGGATAATATTTACTTACTTTGACTTTGCTATCATCGCTGTTAATCAAAATATCGAATGGTTTATTGACAATAATAAAATTATCACTTTATGCAAAACGTCTAAAGAAGGCTTTTATGAGAAGAAAATAAGCAAGAGATCAATTTTTCCAGATAATTTAAAATTGGCATACGAAGTAAATATAAAAGCAATTGTAACAAAAAGTCTAACAGTAATTCGA
>NW_020539727.1:25219133-25235458 GCF_003426905.1 Ctenocephalides felis
AAATACTAATTACTATAATATAATTTAATTAAATTTAATAACAATTCAAAAGCAACGGAATTTATATAAACAAATAAACGCATTTATAAATATAAATATATACACTCACACACACATATATATATATATATATATATATATTATATATTAATGTATATATTCTAATTTATTCATATTCTTGTCATCTGTTAACCGGTTCGTATAGGACCATCATTTTATTTTTTCATATAAAAAAAAATCGAAACTAGTTTCCATCCACGAGATCAGCGACCTCTTAGCGATTGATTTAATAATTTATAATAATTATTATCATAATAAAAATAACTGTTATTTTCAATTATATAATACAAAGGCCGGATTTATGTGGAAATTTCGAGACATTTTTCTACATTTCTCTAAATATCTGGAAAATTTTGCAGTAACACAGCAGAAACTAGATAAAATTTGCAACATTCTGTAGGGAACACTTTATACAGTCCGATAAAAAGTTTTGAATAAATCAACTTTGAATTTGATATTTAATATTTGATTTGAATGATTAAAAAATTCGGGATTTTTTTTTGGTTTTTGTCACATAACTCAAATATTTCATATGGAACCACCCCTTTTCAGTTAGATGGGGTGAAATTAGATAAAATTTACAACATTCTGTAGGGAACACTTTTATACAGTCCTAAATAAAAGTTATGAATAAAACGGTAAATGCAATGGATTTTTCTACCTTTCTTTAAATATCTTGAAAATTTGACAGTTGATCAATATTAGTCCTTTGGTTAGACGTTTGATGGTAAAAATGTTTATTAGGAAGTTAATTTACATTTAAATTTCAAATCAAATTTAAATTTCAAATTTCGCGCCAAAACTTATTGCAGCGACAAGTTCATGTCACTTATCTATTCTAGCACATTTTTTTTGACATTTAAACAAAGATGGTGGATTTGGAGAACTAATTTTAATTGCAAAAATTTCGTTATTGTTTGAAAGAAAACAGTTATAAAATGGTATATATTTACTTGAAAATTTATACAAAGGTTGATTCCCCACAATATATATATATGTATATACTATATATGTAATTTTATTTGTGCCAAATGTATCATCAAGTATTTTATTCACGTACCACCGGCGTAATTTATTCAATAAATATTTTTTTATGATTGCATGCTTCGTCGTGCTTTATGTATTCTTATTTCTTAAATATACTGTAGATATATATATATATATATATATATATATATACGTGATTAGAATTCCCAAGTACAGTTAGGCAAACGTATTGTTATTATTGTTCAAATAGTTATTATAATTATAAATTTATAATAAAAAATAATTAGTTATTAGTTTTGTCACTAATTAAATGTATTAATTTATAATTATCAATAATGTACTAAAAAATACTAAAATCCGTTTTGATTAAAACTAGCTATTAAAATGTGATATTTATTTAATACTGACAAAAAAAAATTCAATAACTGTAAAATAATTTTATTATTTTAGTCTTTCTACATAGAACACTCTCAACAGCAAACAATTTGATTTTTGGTGTATAAATAAATAAATAAATAAATTTAATTAAAACAAAATTTCATGATTGCGAAACGTCAAAACACAATTGTCAAAATGTCTATTTTTTTAATACAAAATATAAATTTTATAATATAAAAGCTATTTTTTTATAATATTTTTAGTATGTTATTTGTACCTATATTATTTCATAATCAAATCAAAATATTTAAATGTATTGAGAAGTTTTATTTATTTATTTATTAAAAAAAATATTTTTGAAGCAAAATTAAGCATGGATATAAAATAATAAAGTAATAAATATATTTTTTATCTAAAATAATAAAACACATGAACGGAATATCTGGAATCTGAAACAAAGGTTTCAAGAAAAAAATCTTAAGACTAATTTCTGATAATTTTATCTAATTTCTATTTTTTGTTCTAGGTGGCACAATCAGCCAAAAGTTGCCAAAATGTCTTGGCCCGCCAGCTCATCTATCATCATCTTCATCCTGATCCTTACCACGACTTCTCTGTGCAAACACCAGGACGAAGATCAGGATGATGATCCACTATTTTCCTACACAGTTCCTGCAACAAATAGTTCCGAAAACATCTTCCATAACCAGAAACACGACTACAACCATGTCATCAACCAGCTAAAGCACATAATTTCGGAGAAGATTTCACAAATTCCGAAGAATGTAACCAGGATTGTCCAGAAGCTCAAGAATATTACGCATGTCGACCATGATAAGGGAGTGATGACGACTGTTCATGAGGTTAGTACATCAACTTGTCCGAATGATAAAGAAACTTCTGAAGATGCTACTACTGAGTTGGCAACTGAAAAGAGTACAACAACGATGGCAACTGAAAGAACTACAACAACAATGGCAACTGAAAGAGTTGCAACAACTTTGGCGACTGAAAAAACAACTGTTGATCATGATGAATCAACATCGACCACCAAGCATGATGATCTTCCGAAGCACAAGTTAAGAGCAGATATCACATCCATAGTTGTCAGTATAAACAGTTCTTTAGACAATGTGCAGAATGACACCTGTGATTTGGACGAGAACAACATCTACAGGTTGCCCAGAAATGTGGTTCCTCAACATTACCATTTGAACCTGATCACTTACCTGGATGAGGCCATGAACTATTCGTTTAGTGGACAAGTTGCCATTGCGGTAAGTAAAAATAGATAAACCTTAACGCAAGTTGCAACCAGACTTAATAATAAGAATCGGAATTTAGCAATATTCAGAAGAACATCATGAGTGCTTGCCATGCTGTCTGAACCTAACACAATGCTTTTTCATATATTTTTTCTTAGACTCGGATGTGCATGGTAAGAATTACTTTGACATTTTTTAATATTTGCAAGCTAATCAATCAATATAAAATATCTAAACTTATTAAATATAAATCAAACATGACAGTCTCTAATGTTTCATATAAATATATGCCAATATTATACTTATTATTACAATATAATATATTTTGCTATTATATAATTAATATAAGTATCTCACTTCATTTATCTCCATAGACATTATTTGCGCAAGCATTTTTACAATCTCAATCTTTGTTTCTTAAAATGTTTTTGCCAACCAACTTATGTATACCAATATTTGAAAAAAATGTATCAACATTTTTATTAAATTTATCAATGAATGTGTACTCGAAATCAATCTTCAGTTTTGTGATTCAATCCAGACATTATATCCTTTCATATTTCCGAATTATTTATTTTCAGCTATTCTTGATTTTTTGTTGTAAAAGTAATATGACTTGATTCACATTCACATATTTTATATTCTCCAATTGTCGAGATACTTTTTGAGTGCTGATGCAATTTATTATCTTAGCATCTGGTACACCCTTATTGCCATAATCACATAATTACAATTAATAATATCTAGAGTGAATATTAACTAAACTCGTTTTCTACTTTTATATATCTACTTTACATATTTATTTATATTTATATTTTCATTACGGATACAGGATTATATTTAGTAAGTACAGAAAATAAATTATCTTAATTGAATTAATTACAGTAAAATACAAATATAAAACAATATTAGGCCTAACATTAGTAATATCTAATACAATAACTTGGAAAAAAAAAGTTATAATATTGAAAAAGTCTATTTAAGGCTTGTAGATCTTGACATTCTTATGGTAAAAAAAAATCCTTTAAATATTCGTTGAGCAATTTTTATTTGAGTCCCATATCTGGAAAATAAAAATTAAGAGCAGTAACAAAAAAGAATATAATATGAAAATAATTGTACTAATAATATACTTAGGGTAGAAAAATGTTAAAATAATTTTGAATAAAAATTAGAAAAAGTATGGAAAAGAAAAAAAATAATTTCAACTGTTGGAAAAAAAAGTATCAAATATTATCAGTAGGCATTTCATTATCAAAATATTGTTTGATATCGAAATTGGCAAACTCAGAAGTATTGTAGAAACTTTGGGCTTTTAAAAGTTCAACAATGGCACTATGAAATTGACGATCATTCAATTTCCTAACATATAGTGGGAGTAGATTAAAAAGCTGTACTCCTCTTCCGTCTATGGTATTGAAAGATGTTTCAATTTAAAAGTTGGTTCTTTTATAGTCAAATTTATTGTTTTATAGTAGGAATTCAACATGGAGGATAGGTTGAAGCGTTCAGGATTTTTCTTTATGAATGACAACGTAACTAACTTTTGATTTTAGAATCCCCAACATGAAACAGTTTTTGTTAACTTAGGTACAAGTATGGAATGAATATGATTGTTCCAGGTCAAGTTTTTTTGTAATTGGATGCCTAGAAATTTAAAGACTGAGGAAAATTCAAATTGAATGCTATTGATAGTTAAAGAATTGATCTCATGACCCATCCTATTCACTGTTCGAAAAGAACATAATTCAATACAAAGAAAATTGATGTAAGGGGCTTTTTGCCTAAAGGCAAGTTGCTTTACACATGCAGATTTGTTCGAAATTTGGCGTCAAAATAATCGAAACATCCAGAAAATATTCATTATGTCTGTTATCCAGGTTAGATGTGTTCGTCCAACAAAAGAAATCATCCTGCACGCCCTCGAGCTGGATATCGACGAAAAAACCTCCAAGTGTTGGAAATCATGACCAACCATGTGGAACGCAAACAAAAGTCCACCAACAACACCTTGGCCTGGATCGACCGTGAGAACCTGGTCAAAAGTGCAGGGTACTTGCCAAAAGTCAATGAAACCGCTCAGAACGACTTCTATAGAATTGAACTCAATCAGGAAATGAATGTAGGAGAAACTTATGTGGTGATGATAAAATTTACTGGACTGATTAAGGAGACCCTGTCGGGATATTATAGATGCAGTTATAAGAAGGAGAATGGTGAAAAAGAGTGAGTGGGTGATGGATATAGGGTTAAAAGGTTCAATTTGACCAAATTTTATTTTTTCAGGTGGCTTTCGGTGACCCAATTTGAACCCACAGATGCCAGGAGGGCTTTTCCTTGTTTTGATGAACCTGACATGAAGGCAACTTTTGATATTAATTTGTTACATCGAAAAAAGTACAGGGCTATCAGTAATGCACCAGCTGCTAGCATCACTGAAATGTGAGTAGATAAAAGAACTAGGTATACCTATCCAACTGCCTTTCTGTCTACTTATTTATCTTTCAATCTTTAATAAGCCTCTAAGTTTTCCCTAATATTAAGTTGCTGGTCTATTTCTTCAGGATGGACAATCCAGATTGGCTGTGGACGAATTTCACAACAACTCCAAAAATGTCGACATACCTGGTGTTTTTCATGGTCTCGGATTTTGAAGTTAGGGATGTTACAAAATTTGATTACAAATTTGAGGTCTACGCTATGCCAAGGGCCATCAACCAGGTAAAAAAATATGCAAAAAACTTCTTCGAATTGACTAAAATATTGTAGATCACAGTACTCGCTTTCAATTTAATATGAATTGTATTATCTAATTGCCACTGTTACTTAAAAATTCTTTTAGAGGACATATTTTATATTTATAAATTATTTAAACAAACATGAACACACATATACATGCACACACTCATGAAAACATTTATACACAGATAGGAATTCATATATGCATATATGAAACACAATATTTATTTATTTATTTATTTATTTATTTATTTTAAATATATAGCCCACAGATTTCTTCCAAGAGGACTCAAAAATACAATTATTTTAGAAAATGAATTACAATTAAAATATACACAAAATTACAATATATAGTTATTAACATAAAATGCTTAATATAAAATTACATATAATGCAGAATTTAAAAATATTATTTTATAAACAGAATAAGATAAAATAATGAGATATTGGAAAAGAAAATATAAAGATTAACTTGTGCAGATGGAGATTATTTGATTAGATGAAGTGTTGTGAATATCTATTTCATTATTAATTAGGTTAAAGTTAGAGGACATAAGTAAAATAGGCGAATTTAAGAGTGAATTAGATTTAGGAGTAGGATAATTGAAAAATAATTGTGAACACGTAGATAGTCTTTGAACATTAAAGGATAGCTGATTAAGAATAAACTTATTAATATTAATTATCTAGAGGACAGTCTATAGAATTATTGCAAAGTTTAAATAAGAATATAATTGTACAGATAAATCGACGTGAGGCAAGGGAAGGAATACCAAATTCTTTTAGTAATGTGTTGTTGTCAAAGCCACGTTCAGGGTAAATTTTATATGTTTTATAATAAAGATATTTCAGAAATTTTCGCTGAGCCTTCTCTATCGCATCAGAGTTGTTGATTTGATGAGGATACCAAATAATCGAACCATATTCTAATTTACAAATGTACAATAGAATAGTACATGCAAAGAAGTGCATTGTTAGAATTGAATTGTTTACAATTTCTCAGTATAAAACCTAAAGATTGATGTGCCCTATTACAAATATCAGTTATATGTTCCGTGAAAAACAAACCAGAATCAAATAGAACTCCTAAATCTGAAATTTTATTACATCTATCAATGCTGGTGTTAGAAATTTTATAATCAAAATGTATTGGAACTGCGCTTATGTGAAAAACTAAGAATCTTGCACTTTGATATATTTAAATATAATTTGTTAAAGACACACCAAGAGTGGAAAGAGTCAAGTTGAGACTGTAATAATAAGTAGTCATCAATAGAATTTATTTTGAGATATAGTTTGAGATCATCTGCAAATAATAAATGTGGACAGCTAATAATATCAGATATGTCATTAATAAAAATAATAAATAGTAGTGGACCAAGAATGGATCCCTGAGGAACACCTGAACTGATATTTTCAATTTTGCTCAAGTATCCATTAAGATAGACAAACTGTTCACGATTATGAAGATAACTCTTAAAAAAATAAATAAGTGAAGAATTAAGACCAATCTTAGATAATTTAGTAAGAAGAATGTTATAAAAATACTTGTTAATATGCAAGTTACAAGAAAAAACTATATGTTCTAATTAACATTCTAAATTCATATTGTGTTTTTATTTAAGTCGAACTTCGTAAAGACACATTTTTTATTTCAAACACATATTTTGAGATCTGAAGTACTATACTAAAATTACTTTATTAAAACAAACTAGAAAAACTAATGTGAATAAAGAAAAATTATAATTCGTGGCAGTTCAAGTATTAATTATGATCGTAAGTGCATTTCAAAATAAATACGACAGAAAATTTGTTATAACATATTTATTATAGTAGAATATATCAATATATACAAATTTTGAAAACAAAATGAGCATCTCAAATATGTGTTACTATCTATCCTGTAATATATTACAGTAAAATTTAATATAAATTACATTACTATAGTTAAAAATAAGAAGCAGTTAAGGTCCAAATTTAACGCTTTAGAGGCACCATATAATTCAAATAATCCCTATAACATTTTATCGATTAAATTTATAAAATCAATTTTGAGATTTACAACATAAAACAAAGGCCAGCAATGATAAAAGATTTTTTAGTTTATCGCCTTATTAAATTATCATGAAGTGTTGTAGATAGTCTAAAAATGTTACAATTGGGGCACAAAAGAATTCAACACATGTACTCTTTTAAAAATTCTAATATTTGTCCTTACTTACAGACCAATTTTGCCCTCAGAGAGTCTCCAAACATTCTCAACGAACTGACCCAGTATTTATACACACCATATGCCCTCCAAAAGTGGCCCGTTAAAATGATTGCAGTGCGGAAATTTATGCAGGTAATAAAATTGACAATGAAATGATACCTTATTTTACATCAGAATTATATTTATATTACGTATACAGGATTGAATTTTGTAATTACAGAAAATAAATTATCTTAATTGAATTAATTACAGTAAAATACAACTATAAAACAATATTAAGCCTAACATTAGTATAATTAATTCAATAACTTGAAGAAAAAATGTTATAATATTGAAATAGTTTATTTAAGGCTTGTAGATCTTGAGATTCTTCTTATGGTAAAAAAAATCCTTTAAATATCCGTCATGCAATTTTATTGAGTCCCATATCTGGAAAAAATAATAATTAAGCGCAGTATCAAAAAAGAATATAATATGAAAATAATTGCAATGATGAAATACTTAGGGTAGAAAAATGTTAAAATAATTGGAATAAAAATTCGAAAAAGTATGGAAAAGGGAAAAAATAATTGTAACTGTTGGAAAAAAAAGTATCCAATATTTATCAGTAGGCATTTCATTATAAAAATAATGTTTGATATCGAAATTGGCAAACTCAGAAGTTTCGTAGAAACTTTGGGCTTTTAAAGTTTAAGAATGCTATTATGAAATTGACGATCATCAATTTCCTAACATATAGTGAGAATAGATTAAAAAGCTGTACTCCTCTTCCGTCTATGGTATTGAAAGATGTTCAAGTTTAAAAGTTGGTCCTTTATAGTCAAATTTCTTGTTTTTAATAGAAATCAACATGGAGGATAGAAGTCTGGAAGCGTTCAGGATTATCTTAATGAATGACAACGTAATTAGCAAAAATATATAGGGAACAGTGAGAATGTTAAATAGTCGATAAAATTCCTACATGAGTGCAAGGAACTGAGGGAAAAAAAATATTCTTAATGCTCTTTCTGTATTTTGAATATATCCTTTAAGGATGACGAGAATCCCCGAAATTGTATTCCATATGCGAGATGGAATAGAAATTAGAATAATAAATTTAAAGAAGGCAATTTAAACTAAATTTAGATTTTAGAATCCTCAACATGAAACAGCTTTTTGTTAACTTAGATACAAGTATGGAATAAATGATTGTCCCAGTTTAAGTTTTTGTGTAATTGGATGCCTAGAAATTTTGAGACTGAGGAAAATTCAAATTGAATGCTATTGATAGTTAAAGAATTGATCTCATGACCCATCCTATTTACTGTTCGAAAAGACATAATTTGGGTTTTGTCATTATTGAGCAAAAGATTATTAGAGTTGAACCAATTCGAAATTGACTTCATAACTAGATTTAATTTATTATTTACTTCTTCTAAAGAATTGTACATTTTGGCAGATCGTTTATGTAGATGAGAAATAATAATGGTCCGAGAATTGAGCCCTGAGGGACACCGAGCTTAATATTTTGTTTGTCTGAGATAATTACTAAACCACGATCATTCAGATAAACAGATTGAGTCCTATTTGATAAGTACAATGAAAATAATTCAAGAGATTTACCATGCACACCTTATTTTTCGAGCTTGTTTAAAAAAAATTCATGAGAGATAAAATCAAAAGCTTTGGACAAGTCACAGAAAACTGCAATGCAGAAACTACCATTAATTGTATCAATTGTAAAATTTCAGGTGCTATGGAGAATTGGGGAGCAGTGACTTTTAGAGAGTCTTTACTCCTGTACGATGATGTTGCGAGTGACACCAAGAGTAGATATTCGATTGTTTCGGTAGGTAAACATCCACTTATACCAGTCTAATTATTATTTTTGAATTGCTCAGTATCCAGTACAAAATTCAGAATCCTTTGCATTACCCAGAAAAGTTTAGACAAGTTTTAGTATCTTTAGTGTTATTTTTCCTTTTCCAGGTGATTGCCCATGAACTGACCCACCAGTGGCTGGGCAACCTAGTCACCTTGAAATGGTGGAATGATTTATGGTTGAACGAAGGGGTAACCACCTACGTCACTGGTCTAATAGTGGAGCAAGTGCATCCAGAATGGAACTCTCTTCTGGAAAACACTGCCAAAACGGTCATGAGTTTGCTGGAAGTTGACTCTTTGAAGGGATCTCATCAGGTGAAAAATCGAAATTACACTTTATGGTAATTTAGGTCAGAATTATATTGTTTTTTTTTTTTTTTGTGGTTTAGGTGTCTGTAAAAATTGATAATCCAAATGATATTGGCCAGATTTTTGATTCTATATCGTACAGTAAAGGAAGTATGATTTTGAGGATGCTGGATTTGATTTTGGCTGATAATATATTCAGACTAGGTTTGAAAAGGTATTTAGATCTAATTCATATTTTGCCAATTGCAGTACAAATAGTATAAAAATAAACCCACTTTGTAGACAAATCAGTGCCAGTGACATTTTTATACAATTTTGTTTATAATTCGGAAGTTTATGTTGCAAATTCTTATCTTCAATATTTAGATACTATTAATATTTTGCCAGTTGTAGTACAAATAGTATGAGAATCTACTCACTTTGCAGACAAATCAGTTTGAGTGATATTTTTATATTATTATTCATAGCTTGAAAACTAATTATTGCAAGTTGATACTGTCTTAAGATAAATTAAAGATAATTTCATTATCTACAAGTTCATCAAAGACAGTATTTAGATACAATTAATATTCTGCCAGTTGCAGTGCAAATATTTATTTATTTATTTATTTATTTATTAATTTTACAAGCCGTTGGTATAATATTTAATATTATACTAAGGCTTAAGTCAATATTTTATAGGTTTAATATAATTTAATTAATTATTAGCTATTTTATTACTTAATTTATTTACTATAAACCTATTTATATTTACTTAATTATAATTTTTTTTAAATATAACTAGTTTGTTTGTTACAAGTGTTTTTAAAAATTTAATAAGTAATTTTAATAAGCTTTACAATACTTTTACAATATTAACAAATTTTAGGTTATTTTATGATATTTTAACTAGTATGAGAATGTACTCACTTTGTAGACAAATCAGTTCGAGTAATATTTTTATATTATTTTATTCATAGCTTGAAAACTAATTATTGCGTGTTGATACTGTCTTAAGATAAATGGAAGATAATTTTATTATCCACAAGTACATCAAAGACAGTATTTAGATACAATTAATATTTTACCAGTTGTACTGCAAATAGTATGAGAATGTACTCACTTTGCAGACATTTGAGTAATATTTTTATATTATTTTATTCATAGCTTGAAATCTAATTATTGCAATTGATACTGTCTTAAGATAACTTGAAGATAATTTTATTATCCACAAGTTCATCAAATACAGTATTTAGATACAATTAATATTTTACCAGTTGTAGTGCAAATAGTATGAGAATGTACTCACTAGGCTTTGTCTGTATTCAAAAACCGGTTTTGAAACCCGTTTTTTTGACAAAAATTATGGAATTCGAAAACCGTTTTTTTAGTGAAAAAAGTCGTTTTTCACTGTATAAATGGAAAATGACAAATATAGCCAAATATAAAAGATAGATGAAAGCGTTTTGATTCTTGAAATCATATCGGTTCAATAGCAATTGATATCTTATCAATCTGCAATGGTTCCCAGAAAGGTTTTGTATATAATAATTTAGATTTTTATATCAGTGTATATATTAATTTAAATCAGTGTGATTTCTTCTTGAAGAAGTAACTTCCTCTAACCAAATTTAAAAAAGTTTTAACCTCTAGAAGCGACAAACTAAAGAACAAAAAACTTAGAATTATTATATCAGGTTTTAAAAACATTTAAGCATAATTTGGTCGCAAGTATAAGAGTATTTTCTATTTCAGGAAATTTTGTGAGTATAAACAAAGGACATGTCTAAGTAGCAATTCGACATACGTTTTAAATCATATTATTATTAAACAAAAAATAATTAGAATATTTAAAATTAATTAATTAAAATTGCTCGGAACAGAAATAATAGTTTACCCTAATTGTTTTCAAAACTAAAATTGATATTAACAAGTATGTATCAACATGTATCTAATATTTCTTTATTTTTTTTATGTAATGAATTTTTTTTTTATTTAAATGTATTATTTTTATTTATTCGAAAGCTTTCCTTTTACTATCATAAGCATATTTCATTCTTATATGTGAAAATGATGCATGAATAACGAATAATTATTTTTCAAAGTTATTTAATCAGGATAAACTATTATTTTTTAGTTCTGCTAATTAAATTAAAATAATTTTGTTTACTATCTATAAAATTGAACAATAAATAAATTCAGTCAAATACTACTCTAAATTACACTAAATTTGCGGATAAATTACAGAATGTTTGAACAAAAATTTATTATTTATATAAAATTCGAAAACCGGTTAAAACCGGTTTTTTAGTAAAATGAAAATTCGAAAACCCGTTTTCTGAAATGTCGGTTTTTGTATAAACCATAGTACTCACTTTGTGTGAGTGCAAAAATTTATCATTTTTTCCTTTTCCAGTTATTTATCAGAGCACGCCTATTCAAATGCTCAAAAGGACGATTTATGGAAGCACCTATCAGCAAGTTATAGACAGAAATTGGCCAAAAATGAAACCAAGTGCTCACAGGACGACCTCAAAATTTTGAGCACGGATGATGGCATAAAAACTATAATGGATTCTTGGACTCTGCAGACCGGCTATCCCCTTATTAATGTTAGAAGGAACTATGAGAAAGACCTGCCTACATCACACAGGTAAAGGGTAAAAGATAGTTTTTAAACCTGGATAATATTATTACCATTATCCTTTATCCAGGAGCGTTACTTGTTGCAACGCATGTTCCGAAACCACTCCTGCAAAAATGCAACATACAAAGATGATTCTTCCGACAATAAACAAATGCTGTACGTCCCTTTAAGTTACACCACTGAATCAGAGAAAGACTTCAATAACACCAGGCCCAGGAAGTGGTTGGTCTGTCCAGAAAATATGAAGTACGACAGAAAAGGAATCTGAGGTTATAATATATCAGTTTGGGATTCGATAATAACAGTACTGATGATGAGGAAGTGATTATAATATAATAAGACTGGTGCAGATGTTTGGAAGAATTATGGTGTTGGTGCTGGTGCTGATGAAGATGTCGATTTGCCAGGGACTGCTACATTGAAGGATATGCCGGGGAGGGATCAATGGGTTATATTTAATATACAAATGGCAGGTGAGAGGATGGGTTTACATTTAGAATATGAGGTTTGTTTACTTTTTTTTTTTTACTAAATTCTGAAAGGAGAAGTTTGGGTTTTCGCCATAAAGTCTGATTTGCTTGAATTTTTTTCACTATATGATTTTTTTTTTTTTTTAATATTTATTTATTTTTTTATATATATATATATATATATATATATACAACATTATTTTCATATTTCAGACAGAGGTGTCTGGTATGAGAGATTATGAGAACAGTTTCCATATTTTATATATACATTTCATTTGACTATAATATCTATTTCATTAATATAATATCTATTATAATTAAAATATCTATCTTTATATATAACTCTTCAGTCTTCTTTGTCTTCAATTTCCTTATAGTATTTCTTTATTTTTCTTTTAAAGTTATCGTCATTATTGGTCATCTTGATATCGTTTGGCAGTTCGTTATATATTTTGCTAGCGCTCCATATGACATTTTCTCTAAAATTCTTCTTTCTATTGTGTTTTATGTGAAAATTGTTGTGTTGTCTAGTGTAGTGTTCATGTATATCTTGATTTATGTCTATTGTAGCACCTATTTTAATTCGGTTAAATTTCATTTTGTGTATTAGTTTGCATTTCTCTATTTTAATTATGTTATTTAGTGAATGATTATTTGTTTCTCTCTGTAAGTATTTGGTTGGTGTTAGATGTGGAAAATTATATGCCATTTTTGTGGCTTTATTCATTAATCTCTGTATGTCATTTAGGTTGGCTTTAGTTGTTTGGCTCCATGTTGTTATTCCATATAAAATTATAGGTATTATTTGCGTTTTAAAAATCAATATTTTATTTTTTTTGCCGAACGAGTGAATCCTTTTCAGTGCCCCTGTTAATGTTCCTATCTTTCTTTTTATTTTGTTTATATGTTCTGTCCATGTCAATTTTTTATTTATTATTAGTCCTAAGTATTTTATGCTTTCCACTTCTTCTATTTCTCTATTATTTACTTTAATATTTAGTTTAGTGTTTTCGGTATTTTTTCTATGTTTTGAAATATATGTAATTTTGTTTATCGATGTTAATTGTTAGTTTATTTTCAGTTAGCCACTCGGTGTAAATTTTTATGTCCATGTTTATAGTATCTTCGAGTCTTTTTTTATCCTTTTCTGCATATACTATGGCAGTATCGTCAGCATATAATATGTATCTTTCCTTTAATTTTACATCTTTAAGGTTATTGGTGTATAACAGATATAATAAAGTTCCTAATACAGAACCTTGTGGGACTCCACAAGTTAAAATTAAAGTCCTCCACTTGTGAAATTTGAATTATAAATTTTTTTTTGTAAATAACTCTATTTGTAATGATTGTAATCTATGTTGAGGAAAAATAACCATTTTTAAAAAACCTTGAGGGCGTACTGTTTGTACTACAATCTTGTAATTTGGCTAAATACTAAAACAAACTTTTTTCTGTCATACAACCTTAACAAAAACAGATTATATCATCTAAAACATAAATGTTCTTGATTACTTAACACAAATTGTAATTGTAAATTGTAAATATTTTTAGGTATTTACAGAGTGAATTACGATTTGCAAAATTGGGAGCAATTAATTTCATATCTTCAATCAGAAAATTATTACAAAATACACATTTGGAATCGAGTACAACTCATTGATGATTCTCTGGACTTGGCCTGGTAATTTATTTATTTATATAATGTAGAATAATATAAATAATAATAAATCTTCTTAGGACTGGAGATCAGAATTATTCTGTAGCTTTAAAGCTGGTCTCATATTTGAAACAAGAAACAGAATATATAGCTTGGAACTGCGCATTAAAAAATTTGGCCAAGCTTAAAAAAGCTTTGATGTACGGGGATGAGTTTCCTCTGTTTGAGGTAATAAATGATTAATTATCCTAATTTATAAAAAAAATTGACAAAATTTTAATTATATATTATATTAACTGTTTGAGAATACAAAAGAACAAGAGCAAAATTACTAAAAACAAAGTCGAATTAAAATTCTTGTGCTGTAAATAGTGTGAGAGCTAATATTATTTTTATCTGTATTCATTAAAGTACTGGCGGGGCTAATATAATATTTCACTCACTCATCTATGACTAATATTTTGTATTTATTATTTGCAGAAATATATAAGCCAATTTATATCACCAATGTATGAACGATTGGGTGGTATTTCTCATCAGTTAAAAATCAAAAAGGGCAAATCGGCAGAAAGAGAGAATCTTACAGGTTAATATATAAAATTATATATATATATATATATATATATATATATATATAGTATGGTATCAATTGTATTTTTTACAAAAGTTTTAAATCCAAATCTACCAATGTATTTCAAATATCATTCTTATCATTTGCAGACCATTCTCGGCCTGAAGACATTGTGAAACACCGAATCCTGATCTCGTCCTGGCATGCAGATATGCAATTTCAGATTGCAGACAAAAGGCAGTATCGTATTTTGAAGAATTCATGAACGCTCACAAAACTAAAAGTGACAGGGCAGCTGTGTGTAAAGGACCACTGTGTAATATTATAAAATAATAACTCAGAATGTTTTATTCTTGTGTTTTTTTTTTCAGGATTCCTGCAGACATTGTGTCTATAGTTTACTGTACTGCTGTTCGATTTTCAGACCAGTGAATAAGAAATAGGAGTGAAACATCTGATGATACCAGAAGAAAAGGTACGTACAGACATCTAGTTGTGTTATTTACCAGAAAATGGTTATTCAGTTTTTTATCCTGCAGGTTTTCACAATCATCCTGTGGTCAAACTTACCGCAACAAATAAAAAAATACTGAAAAAATTCTTCTGTATCATTTGAACTTTTAACAGATGAATGTACCACCAGGATGTAGAGAACGTAACATCATCTAGTGCTTTTGAATTTTTATGGAATTTAGCTGAAGATAGTAATCTGGCCAGACGCAAGTTTTGGCTATTTTGAAGGCTTTGGCTTGCACTACGGATAAAGATAGAGCTCTCAGGTATTGCAGATTCATCAATTGTCCTGAAAATGTTGTAAATTGTATGGAAAGGTTTTGGTTGTCTGAAATTTTTACGAATTGCCTTAAAACATTGTAGATTGACTGAAAATGTGGTTGCAAAATGTAGATGTTGAAAAACGTTTTTTTAAAATGTTGCAAATTATCTGAAAATGTTCTAAATGTTCTAAAAATGTTGTAAACACTGGAGAAATGTGAAAATTGTCTGAAAACGTTGAGAACTGTATGAAAATAATGTATATATTGTCTGAAAATGTTGTAAACAATGTGAACATGTTGCAAATTGTCCAAAGAGATAGCTTCTTAGTATTGTAATTAGTCAAAAAGCTCATTACAGATTCATTTACCATATATTAATTTTTTGCAGATATTTGAACGCTTCTTTAGA
>NW_020539727.1:25236458-25256188 GCF_003426905.1 Ctenocephalides felis
TTGTTGTAAATTGTAGTCTAAAAATGTTTACAATTGGGGCACAAAAGAATTCAACACATGTACTCTTTTAAAAATTCTAATATTTGTCCTTACTTACAGACCAATTTTGCCCTCAGAGAGTCTCCAAACATCCTCAACGAATTGACCCAGTATTTATACACACCATATGCCCTCCAAAAGTGGCCCGTTAAAATGATTGCAGTGCCGGAATTTTCTGCAGGTAATAAAATTGACAATGAAATGGTACCTTATTTACATCAGATTATATTTATATTTATTTATATTTATATTTATATTACATATACAGGATTGAATTTAGTAATTACAGAAAATAAATTATCTTAATTGAATTAATGACAGTAAAATACAACAATAAAATAATATTAAGCCTAACGTTAATATTATCTAATACAATAACTTGAAGAAAAAAATGTTATAATATTGAAATAGTTTATATAAGGCTTGTAGTCCAACGTAGATCTTGAGATTCTTCTTATGGTAAAAAAAATCCTTTAAATATCCGTTTGCAATTTTTATTTGAGTCCCATATCTGGAAAATAATAATTAAGAGCAGTATCAAAAAAGAATATAATATGAAAATAATTTTAATGATAATATACTAAGGTTAGAAAAAGTGTTAAAATAATTTGGAATAAAATTAGAAAAAGTATGGAAAAGGGAAAAAATAATAGTAACTGTAAACTAAAAAAAACGTATCAAATATTTATCAGTAGGCATTTCATTATCAAATAATGTTTGATATCGAAATTGGCAAACTCAGAAGTTTCGTAGAAACTTTGGGCTTTTAAAAGTTTAAGAATGCTATTATGAAATTGACGATCATTCAATTTCCTAACATATAGTGAGAATAGATTAAAAAGCTGTACTCCTCTTCCGTCTATGGTATTGAAAGATGTTTCAAGTTTAAAAGTTGGTCCTTTTATAGTCAAATTTCTTGTTTTTTAATAGAAATTCAACATGGAGGATAGGTTGAAGCGTTCAGGATTTATCTTAATGAATGACAACGTAATTAGCAAAAATATATAGGGAACAGTGAGAATGTTAAATAGTCGATAAAGATTCCTACATGAGTGCAAGGAACTGAGGGAAAAAAATATTCTTAATGCTCTTTTCTGTATTTTGAATATATCCTTTAAGGATGACGAGAATCCCCAGAATTGTATTCCATATGCGAGATGGAATAGAAATTAGAATAATAAATTTAAAGAAGGCAATTTAAACTAAATTTAGATTTTAGAATCCTCAACATGAAACAGCTTTTGTTAACTTAGGTACAAGTATGGAATGAATATGATTGTCCCAGTTTAAGTTTTTGTGTAATTGGATGCCTAGAAATTTGAGACTGAGGAAAATTCAAATTTAATGCTATTGATAGTTAAAGAATTGATCTCATGACTTATCCTATTTACTGTTCGAAAAGACATAATTTGGGTTTTGTCATTATATTGAGCAAAAGATTATTAGAATTTAATCAATTCATAATTAGTATTAATTATTATTCACTTCTTCTGAAGAATTGCTTTTTATAATCACACTAGTGTCATCGGCAAAAAGAATAAATTTACAGAGGTCTGTACATTTTGGCAGATCGTTTATGTAGATGAGAAATAATAATGGTCCGAGAATTGAGCCCTGAGGGACACCAAGCTTAATATTTTGTTTGTCTGAGATAATTACTCAACCACGATCATTCAGATAAACAGATTGAGTCCTATTTGATAAGTACGATGAAAATAATTCAAGAGCTTTACCATGCACACCGTATTTTTCGAACTTGTTTAAAAAAATTTCATGAGAGATGCAATCAAAAGCTTTGGACAAGTCACAGAAAACTGCAATGCAGAAACTACCATTAATTGTATCAATTGTAAAATTTTAGGTGCTATGGAGAATTGGGGAGCAGTGACTTTTAGAGAGTCTTTACTCCTGTACGATGATGTTGCGAGTGACACCAAGAGTAGATATTCGATTGTTTCGGTAGGTAAACATCCACTTATACCAGTCTAATTATTATTTTTTGAATTGCTCAGTATCCAGTATCAAAATTCAGAATCCTTTGCATTACCCAGAAAAGTTTAGACAAGTTTTAGTATCTTTAGTCTTATTTTTCCTTTTCCAGGTGATTGCCCACGAACTGACCCACCAGTGGCTGGGCAACCTAGTCACCCTCAAATGGTGGTGGAATGATTTATGGTTGAACGAAGGGGTAACCACCTACGTCACTGGTCTAATAGTGGAGCAAGTGCATCCAGAATGGAACTCTCTTCTGGAAAACACTGCCAAAACGGTCATGAGTTTGCTGGAAGTCGACTCTTTGAAGGGATCCCATCAGGTGAAAAATGGAAATTATACTTTCTGGTAATTTAGGTCAGATATATATTGCTTTTTTTTTGGTTTAGGTGTCTGTAAAAATTGCTAATCCAAATGATATTGGCCAGATTTTTGATTCTATATCGTACAGTAAAGGAAGTATGATTTTGAGGATGCTGGATTTGATTTTGGCTGATAATATATTCAGGCTAGGCTTGAAAAGGTATTTAGATGTAATTCATATTTTGCCAATTGTAGTACAAATAGTATGAGAATGTGTACTCACTTCATAGACAAATTAGTGCGAGTGACAATTTTATACAATTTTGTTTATATTTGGAAGTTAATTATTGCAAGTTGATACTGTTTAAGATAAATTGAAGATAATTTTATTATCTACTAGTCCATCAAAGACAGTATTTAGATACAATTAATATTTACCAGTTGTAGTGCAAATAGTATGAGAATGTACTCACTAGGGTTTGTCTGTTTTCAAAAAACCGGTTTTGAAACCCTTTTTTTTGACAAAAATTATGGAATTCGAAAACCGTTTTTTTAGTGAAAAAAGTCGTTTTTCACTGTATAAATGGAAAATGACAAATATAGCCAAATATAAAAGATAGATGAAAGCGTTTTGGTTCTTTAAATCATATCGTTTCAATAGCAATTGATATCTTATCAATCTGCAATGGTTCCCAGAAAGGTTTTGTATATATTAATTTAGATTTTTATATCAGTGTATATATTAATTTAAATCAGTGTGACTTTTCTTGAAAAAGTAACTTCCTCTACTCAAACTTAAAAAAAAAGAGTTTTAACCTCTAGAAGCGATAAACTAAAGAAAAAAAAAACTTAGAATTATTATATCAGGCTTTATAAACATTTAAGCATAATTGGTCGCAAGTATAAGAGTATTTTCTATTTCAGGAAATTTTGTGAGTAAACAAAGGACATGTCTAAGTAGCAATTTGATAGACGTTTTGAATCATATTATTATTAAACAAAAAATAATTAAATGTTTAAAATTAATTAATTAAATTGCTTGGAACAGAAATAATAGTTTACCCTAATTGTTTTTGAAACTAAAATTGATATTAACAAGTATGTATCAACATGTATCTAATATTTCTTTATTTTTTTTTTATTTAATAAATTTTTTTATTTAAATGTATTATTTTTATTTATTCGAAAGCTTTCCTTTGACTATCATAAAAATATTTTCATTCTTATATGTGAAAATGATGCATGAATAACGAATAATTATTTTCAAAGTTATTTAATCAGGATAAACTATTATTTTTTAGTTCTTCTAATTAAAATTAAAATAATTTTGTTTACTATCTATAAAATTGAACAATAAATAAATTCAGTCAAATACTACTCTAAATTACACTAAATTTGCGGATAAATTACAAAATATTCGAACAAAAATTTATTATTTATATAAAATTCGAAAACCGGTTTTTTAGTAAAATGAAAATTCGAAAACCGGTTTTCTGAAATGTTGGTTTTTGTATAAACCCTAGTAACTCACTTTGTAGACAAATCAGTCCGAGTGCAAAAATTTATCATTTTTCCTTTTCCAGTTATTTATCGGAGCACGCTTATTCTAATGCCCAAAAGGACGATTTATGGAAGCACCTATCAGCAAGTTATAGAAAGAAAGAATTGGACAAAAATGAAACCAAGTGCACACAGGACGACCTCAAAATTTTGAGCAGGGATGATGGAGTAAAAACTATAATGGATTCCTGGACTCTGCAGACTGGTTATCCCCTTATTAACGTTAAAAGGAACTATGAGAAAGACACTGCCTACATCACACAGGTAAAGGGTAAAAGATAGTTTTTAAACCTGTTTAATATTTTATTACCATTATCCTTTATCCAGGAGCGTTACCTGTTGCAACGCATGTTCGAAACAACTCCTGCAAAATGCAACATACAAAGATGATTCTTCTGACAATAAACAATGCTGGTACGTTCCTTTAAGTTACACCACTGAATCAGAGAAAGACTTCAACAACACCAGGCCCAGGAAGTGGTTGGTCTGTCCAGAAAATATGAAGTACGACAGGAAAAGGAATCTGAGGAGTGATAATATGATTAGTTTGGGATTCGATAATAACAGTACTGATGATGAGGAAGATGATTATAGTTATAATAAGACTGGTGCAGATGTCTTGAAGAAGAATTATGCTGTTGGTGCTGGTGCTGATGAAGATGTCGATTTGCCAGGGACTGCCACATTGAAGGATATGCCGGGGAAGGATCAGTGGGTTATATTTAATATACAAATGGCAGGTGAGTGGATGGATTAAATTTTAGAATATGAGGTTTATTAACTTCCCGTAGGGTAAGTTATTGTAATGGGCCGAAAATCGAAATTGAAAATTTTTACATTTCTCGACGTTTTGAAGGTTTCTGAACATTTTGGCATACCTCAGAAAAAATGGATGTGTGTGTGTGTGTATGTATGTATGGATACAAATTTCCAGTCACGTTTTAGGGCGCACGGATCAACCGATTTGAATGTTTCAAAAAACATTCGCTTCCTATTGATAGGGAAAAGAGCTGATTAGTTTTTGGCAAAGGCAGGTCCAGCCGTTTCGGAGATACGGAGCAAAGAGTGCAGAAAATAGAAATCGAATTTTTGAAGGAAAGGAGTATCCGATTTGAATGATCTAAAAAACATTCAATTAGAAATGATTGGGAGAAGTGTTTATTAGTTTTTGGCAAAGGCAGGCCCAGCCATTTCGAAGATACAGAGCTAAATATGTAAAAAATGGCAGTTTTTGAGAGAACTAAGCGTCCGATTTAAATGATTCAAAGAACTTTCAGCTTGTCTTAACAAAATAATTGATTTTGGAAAAAAAAATTTTGTTAAATTTTTTTTTTTTTTTAGTTTTTTGTATATCGAAAATATTCCAGATTTTATTTTTAATTCTGACTATAGTTCTAATATACTTTACAAATAATTTCAACTCTGCAATTCAGTTTATATAATTCTTATAAATATTAGACAATGTTACAATATTTATAATAATCTATTTGAAAACATTCAGTATTCCTCGAACATTTCGTTACGGTACGGAAAGTTCCAGCAATTTGCCTTAAGGCACGATGCCACCCACCCCACTAGTTTACTTTTTTTTTACTAAATTCTGGAAGGAGAAGTTTGGGTTTTTGCCATAAAGTATGAATTGCCTGAATTTTTTTCTTTCGCTATACGATTTGAATTATAATTTTTTTTTGTAAATAAAACATTATTTGTAATGATTATAATCTATGTTGAAGAAAAATAACAATTTTTAAAAAATCTTGAGACCGCACCGTTTATACTACAATCTTGTAATTTTGCTAAATACTACAAACTTTTTTTTGTCATACAACCTTAACAAAAAGAGATTATATATAAATATTTATATTAGATATATCGTCTAAAGCATAAATGCTCTTGATTACTTAACACAAATTGTTCATCTATACTAATTTTTTTTTTCATATTTTTAGGTATCTACAGAGTGAATTACGATTTGCAAACTTGGGAGAAATTAATTTTATATCTTCAATCAGAAAATTATGACAAAATACACATTTTGAATCGAGTACAACTCATTGATGATTCTCTGGACTTGGCCTGGTAATTTATTTATTTATATAATGTAGAATAATATAAATAATAATAAATTTTCTTAGGACTGGAGATCAGGATTATTCTGTAGCTTTAAAACTGGTCTCATATTTGAAACAAGAAACAGAATATATAGCTTGGAACTGCGCATTAAAAAATTTGGCCAAGCTTAAAAAAGCTTTGATGTATGGGGATGAGTTTCCTCTGTTTGAGGTAATAAATGATTAATAATCCTAATTTATAAAAAAAATTGTCACAATTTTAATTATATATTATACTAACTGTTTGAGAATACAAAAGAACAAGAGCAAAATTACAATAAAGCTAATTAAAATTCTTTAAATTTAGTAAATAGTGTGAGAGCTAATACCATTTTTATCTGTATTCATTAAAGTACTGGCGGGGCTAATATAATATTTCACTCACTCATCTATGACTAATATTTTGTATTTATTATTTGCAGAAATATATAAGCCAATTTATATCACCAATGTATGAACGATTGGGTGGTATTTCTCATCAGTTAAAAATCAAAAAGGGCAAATCGGCAGAAAGAGAAAATCTCACAGGTTAATATATAATATATATATATATATATATATATATATATATATATATAGTATGGTATCAATTGTATTTTTTACAAAAGTTGTAAATCCAAATCTACCAATGTATTTCAAATATCATTCTTATCATTTGCAGACCATTCTCGGCCTGAAGACATTGTGAAACACCGAATCCTGATCTCGTCCTGGGCATGCAGATATGCAATTTCAGATTGCAGACAAAAGGCAGTATCGTATTTTGAAGAATTCATGAACGCTCACAAAACTAAAAGTGACAGGGCAGCTGATGTGTAAAGGACCACTGTGTAATAATTAATAAAATAATAAAATCAGAATGTTTATTCTTGTGTTTTGTTTTCAGGATTCCTGCAGACATTGTGTCTATAGTTTACTGTACTGCTGTTCGATTTTCAGACCAGGTGAATAAGAAAATTAGGAGTAAAACATCTGATGATACCAGAAGAAAAGGTACGTATGGACATCTAGTAGTGTGTTATTTACCAGAAAATGGTTATTCAGTTTTTTATCTTGCAGGTTTTCACAATCATCCGGTGGTCAGAACTTACGGCACAAATAAAAATAATACTGATAAAAATTCTTCTTTATCATTTGAACTTTTAACAGACGAATGTACCAGCCAAGATGTAGAGAACGTAACATCATCTAGTGCTTTTGAATTTTTATGGAATTTAGCTGGAGATAGTAATCTGGCACAGACGCAAGTTTTGGCTATTTTGAAGGCTTTGGCTTGCACTACGGATAAAGATAAGGCTCTCAGGTATTGCAGATTTATCAATTGTCTTGAAAATGTTGTAAATTGTATGAAAATAATTTGGGTTGTTTGAAATTTTTACAAATCGCCTTAAAACATTGTAGATTGACTGAAAACGTGGTTGCAGAATGTAGATTGTTGAAAAACGTTTTTTTTTAAATGTTGGAAATTGTCTGAAAATGTTCTAAATGTTCTAAAAATGTTCTAAACACTGGAGAAATGTTATAAACAGTATGAGAATGTTGTAAACACTGTGAAAATTGTCTGAAAATGTTGTGAACTGTATGAAAATATTGTATATTGTCTGAAAATGTTGTAAACAGTGTGAACATGTTGCAAATTGTCCAAAGAGATTATCTTCTTAGTATTGTAAATTAGTCAAAAAAAATCATTACAGATTCATTTATCATTTACCATATTATTAATTTTTTGCAGATATTTGAACGCTTCTTTAGATCGCAATAGTTTTATCAGGAGACAAGATGCCCAACTTGCATTCTCGGGTGTTGCTTCAAACTCTAAAACTTTTATGGTGGCCAGAAAGTTTCTATATGAAAGAATCAAAGATATATACGAATAGTAAGTATAATAAATAACAAATATTATTCAAATAAGTACCTCATTTGGTTTGTTACTAGTTTGGGTCCGAATTCAAATAAATTGGGCAGTTATGTGGATGCAGTAGCGGATCAGATCACAACACAGAAAGATTATGATGAGGTAATAATTAATGTTTATATTTAATCATATACTACATATTTTAAAATATGTATTAATTGTTATTTTAAATGGTACATTTATAGTTGGTGGAGTTCACAAAGCAGAATGCAAAATATTTAGCACGTTCTCAACTGATTATTAAAAAATCATTAGAAAGTGCCCAATTAATGATACATTGGCAACAAAAGCATTACGATAGAGTAATAAAACTTTTAAAGGAATATACGCAAGATTAAGTATTATTTTTAATTACATTGACTGTGTACTAGTAAGTGCTTGTGAATAAAATAAAATACTCTTGTATAAATACAAAGATCTATTTATTGTTCTTATAATTATTAAATAATATTTCATTTTACTTCTTAAGGCTGTTAGTGATCCATTGCAAGTAAGGATCGTTCCCATTGTCTATTTTAACACTAATCACTTCGCAGACTTCATATGGGTGATTCTTTTTAACAAATGCTGTAAGTTCAGGGATTTTGTTCGTTTGTGTCTTGATCATCATTAGAAGTTCAGAATCCTCCTCCATTTTGCCTTGCCAGGAGTAAATGGAGATTATGTTCGGTATTATGTTGACGCAAGCAGCTAGTTTCTCCTAAACAGAAACAGGAGTAAAATATATGTCAGTATATATTATAAATGTATATTAATTATATACCTGAACTAAGTCTTTGGCTATTCTTTTGGCAATTTCTTGCGTAGGCACTGTGACATACGCTATGGAATGAGTGCCAGAAATGTAACTTGACATTGTTCTCGTATTATTAAGATTTTGTGTTAACGTTAATGCTCGTCGGAGCATAAAAGCTGTAATTAATAATACAGTTATGCTAATAATTTCCCTGGGCATTAAATATATATTTAAAACTTTTTTAAATTTATTGGCATGACAGTTTAAACTATCGAGTAAATTTGAGGTTATATTCGATATATATTTATTTTCGATATATATATCAAAGTGTTATTAATTATTACATAATATGCTTATAAATGATCAGTTATATTAATATCAATATCCTTTTATGCATCTAAGTATATATTTTAATGGTTTTATAAATAATTGTCATGACAGTTAACCACAACAAATTAAATTAGAGGTTTTTGACTTATATTTTAAAAACAAATATTAAAAAGAATTAATTGTTATTTAATATATCTTTATGAATGATTAATATAGTTCTGTAAATAATTTTTTGGCATCTAAATATATATTTTAAATATTTTACAAAATTTTGACATGACAGTTCATCATAACAAAGTTAGTTTGAGATTAACTACTATTTTTATTTATTAAACAGTGTTATTAATTGTAATATAGTATATATTATTTAGTTACTAGTATATAATTAATATTAGAGTTATATCAATAATTTGCTTACGAATTTAGATATATATTTAAATCGTTTGAAAAGTTTTGGTCTTGACAATTTCATCAAGACAAGATTGAGGTTAGAAACCATTTATATTTATTTGTAAAAACAATATTTAGCATGTTATATAGTATTATATATTTTGTTATTGGTAAATAATTAATATTAGAATTATATTAATAATTTCTTTACGAACATAAATATATATTTTAATACGGATTTGTGTCCGTTTGACAGTTAACTGCAATTTAAATTTGAGCTTTGTCAACGATTAAAAGTGTTAATAAATTTCATATATTTTTCACCAAATATACGGTTTTAATAATTTAGAGTATGTAACCTCTAATTCTTTCAGTTACAACAATGTGTACCCCAAATAAGAAGACAAAGCTATCTCATTTAACACCTTGCAGGCGAATGGGTTTAAATAGGTCTCCAAGAAACTTTACGCCACCTTTCAAAGATAAAAAAGTGCACGTTGAGAGCCCTTTGGTAGAGAATACTAATAATAATGAGTATAAGACTCCAAGGAAAGTTATTAGTAGTAGGAGTAAGAATAAACTTGTATTCGAGGATAAAGGTAACTTATAGCATGATTTAATTTTGTTACATTACTATAACATTGTTGATTTCTCTTTAATAATAATTATTTATCAATATTATAGTTATTTTAATAACATTGTTAATTCTACCACAGTTGCTAAAGGTGTTTCCGTATCGACTGAAGAAGATTTAGTATCTAATTATGTACCTGAAGATAATTATGTTGAAGCAACATCGTCTGTTGACGAAGATCGCCTTAAAGATGTGCCTTTGGTTGAAGTTTTCAATGCACATTCTGACATCAAACAAGTATTTATAACAATTGCTCCTATAAGTAATCAGATTGGCAAACGTAATTTTATTATTGTTTTATTAAAACAGGTCTGCAGAACACCCAATGAACAAAATACATTTGTTCAAGCGCAAAATGATTTAATAAATGCTCTTAATACACAAGAAGACCTCAAAACAAGCCCTAGTGAACCTATTGAACTTAATTCTACTATTAGTGCAAATTTAACAGACCTAGAATCATTTTTTGATGCTGCAAGTAGTAATATTTTACCAGAAGCATCCAATGGGCCAAAAATTACACAACAAGATGTCACCCAGAGTGATCTGCTGAAACTAAAGCGAGAAATTGCTTTAAAGAAAAGAAAACTTAGAGAGCTTGAAGGACATGTTTGTGCTGATGATGTAACGGCACAAATTGCAATCTGGAAAAGTGCTACTAGAGAGATTCTAGAAGATTTATTGACATCGATGAAGAATGAGAATAACGACTGCAGAAATGTGCAAATTGTAAATATATTGAAGGCTTTAAATATTTCTTCTGAATTGATTGGGTATGATGCAGTATCCGAAGACTTTATAGATTAATTATGAAGGTTACATTATTTATATTCTTGTGATATATTAGGCATAGTTAAATTATAAACAAATACTTAATTTTCTAATTATATTATTACTTCTACATTTACATTATTATTCTATGCATAACTATGTGGTTTCAAAGGCCTTTCGGGGTCAAACAACTTCGGTTCATGCAAAAAATCAGGGTCTTTATTATAATAAGGCATAAAACCAGCAACTTGAGCCTTCACAATCTCCTGTTCCACTTGTTTTTGCTTATTAGAACACAAGCCTGTGATGTGCCTTCCATACAGGCGACCTGTGTAAGGGCTCTGAAACTGTGATAGAAGTTTAACATTTTTATAATCAGGTTGTATATTGTATTTGCAGAGGATGCATTGTTGTTTTTCTTTCTGGAAAGGATTTGGTATGTCCACAGGCTCGTCTGAAGAAGTCACATTGGTTGATTGAGAGAGAGGTGTTAAGCAAATGTTTCTTTTGATGACTGTAGAGCCTGTAAAGAAAATTCGGGTAAATGGTAATGATTTAAACACATACACTACTCGAGATTTATACCATATTGTTGATATATTCTCCTAATTAAACAGTTCATGATGTAAAACAATATTAGATAGGTTATGTTTTATTGCAAACGATTGTTGATTAACACAATAGCAATGTTTATATAGGAATCTTTTCAGTGTATATATTAAATTATAAACGTTTTTATATTACATTATATTTTATAAAACGTATTTATACATAAACTTTAATTAAAAGTAACCTAATAGCGCACTGTCAAGTGTCAGTGTGTATTTTTGTGTTGGTAGTTTGCACAGATAATTTTTGTGAGCCAAATTTGAATTTGAAATGTTTATCAAACAGTTTAATATTAAATATAACAATATTTATACATAGATTGCTAAATTTTGAATGTTTTCATAGGTTTAAATCGCTATTTATATAATATAATTTGTTTGTAACAAGTACACTTTTTTGGAGCCAAATTTGAACCTAAAATGCAAATGAATGAACATTTTTTATTAATATAATATCAATTAATTAAAACAAATTGCATACATTAATTCCAATATTTGTATAAATATTTTTTTCATATTCAAAATAATTTAATTAATAATTACTATATGTATTTATATACTGTACATATTTCAATTTCTACAAATTTCATTCATCATATCTCTATTTATTTTCTCAAACGATGACTCTTCCAATTTATTTATAACATCTTTAGGGACCCATTTGATTTTTGGATCAGATTCTGTAAATGGATCCTTAGATTGGACATCTAAATCCTCAATCTCATTTGGTAAAATCAATCTGAAACATTATTTGAAAATATTAATAAGTAAAATTAACCTTAGTTGCAATTGCAACTATTAAGATGTAAACAAAGTATTAATAATTTAAATTATTAATACTTTGTTTACATCTTAAGTACCTGTATGAATGTAAAAACATTCTATAAGGCCTTTTATCCTCTGATCGACCGTATGTGTAATCCCCAATTATAGGGTGACCGATAAACTGACAATGGACACGTATTTGATGTCTTCTGCCTATAATTTTTAATTAAATGAGCTTTAAATAATTATTATAAGGGTTTGCGCTCACCTGTGTGCGGCCTAATCAAAACTTTAGTAGCTTCTTTTCCATTATACAAGCCTTTTGATAATATCATAATTTTAGTACTTGCATCACGTGGGGACTGACAATTCTCATCAGATGCTACACACATTTTGTGGGAACCTTTCACATGCCTCCTATCTTCACCTACAAACATTAAATATTAAAACATAACAACAGACAAGTTTCTATTACATTTTACAAACCAACGCCTTGCACAACGTTTGTAAATTCTTCTTCCAAATGTCCTCTGAGTAATGCCAAATAATATTTTTTGGCATGTCTTTTCTCAAAAGCTTTCACAGCTGCCGAGCATGATGTCTTTGTTAATGCAATGCACATAACACCACTTGTCGAATAATCTAAACGATTTGCAAAATGGAATTCATGAAATAAATCGGAATTGGCCAAGTTTGGAAAGGTGTCTTTTAGTAACGTTTGAACAGTGGGCTAAAAATAAATGATTTATTAACTTTGAATGACAGAATTGGATAATATTTACTTACTTTGACTTTGCTATCATCGCTGTTAATCAAAATATCGAATGGTTTATTGACAATAATAAAATTATCACTTTTATGCAAAACGTCTAAAGAAGGCTTTTTATGAGAAGAAAATAAGCAAGAGATCAATTTTTCCAGATAATTTAAAATTGGCATACGAAGTAAGTATAAAAGCAATTGTAACAAAAAGTCTAACAGTAATTCGATCATTTTTATTGTTTTGTATAAAATTTAATAGAAAGTGTTACATTTTTGTGTTGATAATAATAATAAACAAATTTTGTTTTGAAGTGTAACGATTAATGTCAAAGTTTTTGAGGTTATTGACAGCTCAGATAATGGAGATGAAAAATTATGATATTTATACTTAAAACATATTTATTATATAATTTTGATAGTTAAATTATTCAAATATGTTTAATATATATATGCTAACTTGAGTTTATTAAATTTTCTGCTTGAAGCTGTTTTAATAATTATTTGAGTATGGCTTTTTTGGTGTTGCTATATTATTAAAATTAATATTGAAATATAATAATGTGTATTATAAATTACGCTTAATTATTATTGCAATACAATATGATAGTATCAGTATGGGATATGTTAATGTTTAATTTTTATATTTTAAATATTTCAAAAACCGCGCGCTTTTTTGTGCACAATTGCGTAGCCTACTTCACTCTGTCCATTTTCAATGTGGAGGACAAGCTGTCAAAGTCTGGCAAATATATTTTAATTTAATAATTTTTGTCTGTTTTAAATAAAAAATGTTTCGGAGAGCGATTTCTAGTGCTACTAAATTGCACAAACAAACTTTAGGTAATCAAATTGTGCAAGTCAGGAACCATGGTGGAACGTAAGTTTGACATATTGTAGTTGTAACTTGGTTATAATTATGTAATTTGTAATATATAATGGAAATAACTTCTTTATTTAGTAAAATATAATATCTACATCGTCAGCAAAAACATTTTTCTATTTACTTAAGTCTATATCACTTATAATTTATATACTCAACATATTTGTCATCTGTATATGAACACTGTCATGATAATTCAAGTCATATATACAGGGAATAACTATATTAATATAATAGTTAAAAATCTTTAATATAAAGTATTACATACTTCTCTATATTAATACTTTAAGCATATACTTTAGAATGAAAGAAAATAATAACAGCAGTTATGTTTATGTTTTACATATAAAGGGGCTTTTCAATTTCTTTGCAATACGAATTCACTCATCAATCAAAAGTCAATTGTTCATTGTCACACCTGTAAAGACAAAACAAATCAATTCGGACCAAAAATTATTGATTAAAAGAGTCTTAAGTCTAAAATAGGTTTCAGGAACAGTTAAAAATATTTATTTTGGTAACTGCAACATATGTTTTCATAAAAATATTATTTTAGTGCCAATTACCGCTGTGCTTCACGTCCTTCAAAGAAATTAAACTTCTCGGTGAACTTACTGGGGCTTTAATGTGGTACTGGTGCTTGTACCATATTTGGACTGAACCGGATCATATTTTAGTATGTATTTTTTGAATATTAATACTTCAATCAATAACATTTGATTTTATTTCATCTATTCATCTTATGATGCAGATCTTCTAAATATTCATACCCTAATCAATAATATTCCATTCTATTCTATCTATCTATCTTTTGGTACATGTTTTTTAATCATAAATATCTTAAATTTCATTTTATTTCAATACTTTAATTATTTTTAGGGAGAGTTTCCTTATCCTGATCCTAGTAAATGGACGGATGAAGAACTTGGTATCCCAGCCGAGTAATGATGGATAGTTAATTGATAGAAATAATTAAATATTGAAATTTAATGAAGTATCTGGATTGTATATGGTACTGCAACTTGTATATAGAAAGTGAATAAGATGTGTTAAACGGTAGTGAAATGGAAAAAATATTTATTTGTTTATCCAGTAACGTTTAATTTTCTTGCAGTTTTTAATATGTATATATATATATATATATATATATATCTTTTTATGTGAAATACAAGCATAAAAATATAATGAGCAAGTATAGCACAAGTCTATCAAAAAATTGAGATAATATGATTCACATTTTCATTTCTTTCCTCATTCTTACGTTTATACTTTTTTTCTATTTAACACCATAAAATTTATAAAAATAAGCAACACAAAATATATATTAATTATATTTTTAAATTAAAAGAAGTTCAGCATTAGTCTTTGTTAACTTTCTGATGGGGAGTTTATGTTTTTGCTAGTTAAACTCAATTTGCTTATTTTGTTCATTAAGGTCTTTCATTAAATCTTGACTATGATTATGCTATGATTTTAAAAATTTAAATGTCAGTTGCTGAAACATGATAGGGATTAGCATTGATTAATTCAACGATTGGTTAGTAAAATGTTTTGTCCACATTTTCACCAAAAATCCTGAACTGGTTTTGAAAATTTGAAAAGACAACAGTTGATTTTATTATTTTAAAGATTCTAAATATCAACTATATCTAAAATATAAGATTGTAAAACAAGGTGTGCGAACAGTGCATTTTTTTAAAAACATTACTATGCTTTAATACAAATTATAGATACCTCACAAGTTCATTTTAGTATCATGAGTATTAGTAAAATGTTTTGTCCACGTTTAACCAAAAATCCTGAACTGATTTTGAAAATTTGAAAAGACAACAGTTGATTATATTATTTTTTACTATAAATAAAGGTTTTAAATATCAACGATATCTAAAATATAAGATTGTAAGACAAGCTGTGCGAACAGTACATTTTTTTTTAAAAAAACATTACTATACTTTAATACAGATTATAGATACTTCACGAGTGTAAGTTGGATTTCAAAATATTTTTTTAATTAGTGTTGAACCAAAATAATTGTTCATTTCAGTATCTGTTGCAGTTTTAGATATATTAAAGAATGTTTATGCAAATTAACAAGATTGTAATACAAACGGTGTGGCCAGAAGATTTTTTTGGGGGGGGGGGGGGGCTATTGAAAGGCCGCTGTTCCATATGTGGCACAACTTGCGCCTTACATGATTGAACACCTGCTACTAAGAATTGATACATACGTTTTAATTTACAAATCGGACAATTAATTGCTATTAACTAATAATTATTGCTACTTTTATTATTTATATTATTTTTTACTACGCCTATGCGTGCGCACTTGAACATTGGTACCGCCGACCCCGCAAGAGGCGCTGCTCTAACTTCAGCTTCAACTTCAGCTCGGCTCTCGTCGTTCAGTCAGTCAATTTCCAATATGGCGTGCGCGTCGTGAGTGCGTCCGAAGCATTGCTCGTCTCCAAAACACGAATTAAAATGTCAAAAACTACGTGAATCGCATTCGAAACACTCCATAAACATTTATAAACCTTTAACGTTTTGATCCAAGCAAAATTCGCAGTTCGGGAAATGTTTAAACTCGTAGAAATTTGATTAAACGGTGCGTTGGATATGTGAAAGTTTTTTGTGTGATTGTGTTGTTAATAAATGAATTTGAAGTGAAACTACACTTGGATGTAGAACGAGCTGTAAACGACATATTAATATACAAAAAGGTAATTGTTGTTTGATGATTTTTGTTATTTGATTAAGCTTAAGGATTTGTTTTTGTGTCCGTCGTCTTGTTGTCATGTTAGGCTAGGTTCTGTCACGCCCTTCAAAAACATACATGAGTTTATATATAAATATATTTATATATATTCTGACATTAGGAAATCGTACATAGTTTTATTATTCCATTATATAAAAACTGCATAATGTCTGAAATTGCAAATAAATTTTAGTACATATTTTTTCTTATACGGCTCCATACTTATGTATTTTTTGTTTACCAACATTAAGAATGGCGTTCGACTTATTTTTATTGCATTTTAATTAATATCTATAAATACTTGGAATATTTCGTGATTGCAATTATATTATACAATAATATATTATATAATTGTAGCCATAAATAATTAATATAAAATTGTTACATTCAGACATTAAAGCAGTGGTTTCCAATCGTTTTGTACTTGCGGTCTCCTTGATTTTTCTTAAATATGTACTTAATTGATAAATTTTATTATTGTTAGAAAATAATATTGATAATGAGTTTGGAATTTTTAACGTTAGTCATAATTAATTTAAAATGATTATACCAGGGGCCTTTAAACTTCATCAGCATTTAAACACCAATTGTTAGAAAATTTGTATTTTTGGTATTCATAGTTAAGGGGTTCATAAACACTTACTGAATATATATTTATATATATATATATATATATATATATAATTTGAGTTGAAAAGTCGGACGTTACATCAATAAAAATAGTATGAGAGTTTTTAGAAATTTATTTAAAATCCATACGTTTCGGCTAGCATCTTAGCCTTCATTCAGTGGCAATCAATTTAACTATAAAAATTAATACTAAATAAATAATATATAAGAATATATATTATTATTATTATTATTATTATATAATATAATAAATAATAATATGTAAGAAATTTCATAGAAAAACAGTAATAGTGATAATAATAATAATAATAAAACACTTACACTTTTGTATCCTAATATAACATATGAAAACATTATTAATCCGTGGTATGAGTATGTGCACATTGATAAAATATATATTTTTTAACATCACAGATGGTAAAACACACAAATAAACATGATAATTTAACAAGTTGTCAAAACTATGTATTTACTGTTAGGAGTTTAAGATAGAAATGTCACATTTTTTCTTGAAGCAGTTTTTAGCATGTGTTCAAATTTTATGGGAAATTTAAAAAGCGATTGGATCTTGTCATTTTTTTAAAGAAATTTTGAAACGCTATTTAGGAACCACGTGTTTGTTTTGTTCAGGGCCATATTGTCGAATCGTTTGTTTATGACCCTGTCTATATGCAATTGCAAAAACAACCCCTCAGCAAATCTTCTTTTAATTACGCTCTCTTCAAAATGTAACATTTTGCGTTGAAAAATCTATATTATGGTTTAAATTATTAATATGCTGGGTTAACATTGTCTTAAATTGTTTGGAATTTTTTGAGTTATTTTTATGTTGATGAAGACTTTTACTCAAGTTTTGGATAGTTTCTCCGATATAAAAAAGTTCGCAATTAGAGCAATTAATCTGATATACCAAGTTCTTGAGGTCAGAATTAAACTTAGATTTAATTTGTGTAAAAATGGAACTAAGGGTTTATATATATATATATATATATATATATAATGATTATTATTATTATTATTCCTGTGTCTATATTTCTCTTACATAAAAGATAACAACTACAAGCAATATTTTAAAATATTCGACATTAAAGTTATGCAAAACAATGGAGATTTTTCATTATCAGTTATTTAATATTTTTAAATATTTATAAAGCCGCACAATAAATATTGAAAATATTTGACGTTAAATTTCAATTTAACAAATTTTATTATACTCTTGTGAATTTTATGGACGTCTGTTTGCACATGGCTCGAATATTTGCACATGTGCTATTGAAATAACACATATGTAGATACATATGAGTATATATAAATGTGTATGTATGTATAGACAAGGTTATGAATGCAAATTTGAATAGTATTTTAGCTCGAACTACTTTTACTTTCTTGTTCGACATTTAACAATTTAACAATTCTAGTTGTGTCACTAATTAAATAAATTAAAACGATGTCGACGTCGTGGATTTCAAAGACAAAGAAATGTGTATGGAAAAGCATTTTTGTAAATTTTAATCCAATGTGAAAATTAACGAAAAAATTGCGAATATATATATGCATTCATAATATATAATTATTTTCTATGTATTACTGGCGATAAGAAGAATGTCTGTTAACGGTATATCAAAAATAACTGCATAATTGCATGCAGATAAGGATTATTCGATTTATATGCATTTTTCGTTTTTTGCAAGTGTTTTCTCTACACGTGGTGTAATTTATCATCGATATGCACACTTACATTTGCACACACATCTAAAGCACTTTTTGCAGATAATTATTCATTTCAACAAATCTTAACTTTTTATTTAACATTTATTGTACATTTTGTAATTTAATGATGTTTTGCTTATTGGGCATAGGTCAAATAGGAGAAGGATATAATAGTTATAATAGATTTATTAACTTGTACACTGAAATTAAATTACCTGTCCCAAGTATTCAACAAATTTTACTCTTGTATTGTTCAAATTTAAATTGGATATTATGAAAATTTGTATATATCTTTACGTTTCAAAACCTTCTGAACATTTTGGCATACCTTAGAAAAAATTGATGTGTGTGTGTGTGCGGGAACAAATTTTCGTCGACGATTTCGGGAACACCGATCAACCGATTTCAACATTCGATTCATATTGATAAGGAGATGTGCTGATTGGTTTTTGGCAAAGGCAGCTCCAGCAGTTACGGAGATAAAGAGCAAAGAGTGCAGAAAATAGAAATCGAGTTTTTGAGAGAACGGAGCATCCGATTTGAGTGATCTAAAAAACATTCAATTAGTAATGATTGGGAGAAGTGGTTATTAGTTTTTGGCAAAGGCAGGCCCAGCCATTTCGCAGATACAGAGCTAAATGTGCAAAAAATGACAGTTTTTGAGAGAACTAAGCGTCCAATTTGAATGATTCAAAGAACTTTCTGCTTGTTTTAACAAAATAATTCAGATTTTATTTTTAATTTTGACTAAAGTTCTAATATACTTTAAACAAAGAATTTCAACTTTGCAATTCAGTTTATATAATTCTTATAGATATTAGACAATTTAACAATATTTA
>NW_020539727.1:25257188-25275787 GCF_003426905.1 Ctenocephalides felis
ATATAGCTTGGAACTGCGCATTAAAAAATTTGGCCAAGCTTAAAAAAGCTTTGATGTACGGGGATGAGTTTCCTCTGTTTGAGGTAATAAATGATAAATTATCCTCATTTATAAAAAAATGTCATGATTGTAATTATATATTATACTAACTGTTTGAGAATACAAAAGAACAAGAGCAAAATTACTAAAAGCAAAGTCTAATTAAAATTCTTGTGCTGTAAATAGTGTGAGAGCTAATATCATTTTTATCTGTATTCTACTGGCGGGGGCTAATATAATATTTCACTCTCTCATCTATGACTAATATTTTGTATTTATTATTTGCAGAAATATATAAGCCAATTTATATCACCAATGTATGAACGATTGGGTGGTATTTCTCATCAGTTAAAAATCAAAAAGGGCAAATCGGCAGAAAGAGAAAATCTTACAGGTTAATATATAAATTTATATATATATACAAAAGTTGTAAATCCAAATCTACCAATGTATTTCAAATATCATTCTTATCATTTGCAGACCATTCTCGGCCTGAAGACATTGTGAAACACCGAATCCTGATCTCGTCCTGGGCATGCAGATATGCAATTTCAGATTGCAGACAAAAGGCAGTATCGTATTTTGAAGAATTCATGAACGCTCACAAAACTAAAAGTGACAGGGCAGCTGATGTGTAAAGGACCACTGTGTAATAATTAATAAAATAATAAATCAGAATGTTTATTCTTGTGTTTTGTTTTCAGGATTCCTGCAGACATTGTGTCTATAGTTTACTGTACTGCTGTTCGATTTTCAGACCAGGTGAATAAGAAAATTAGGAGTGAAACATCTGATGATACCAGAAGAAAAGGTACGTAGACATCTAGTAGTGTGTTATTTACCAGAAAATGGTTATTCAGTTTTTTATCCTGCAGGTTTTCACAATCATCCGGTGGTCAGAACTTACGGCACAAATAAAAATAATACTGATAAAAATTCTTCTTTATCATTTGAACTTTTAACAGATGAATGTACCAGCCAAGATGTAGAGAACGTAACATCATCTAGTGCTTTTGAATTTTTATGGAATTTAGCTGGAGATAGTAATCTGGCACAGACGCAAGTTTTGGCTATTTTGAAGGCTTTGGCTTGCACTACGGATAAAGATAAGGCTCTCAGGTATTGCAGATTTATCAATTGTCTTGAAAATGTTGTAAATTGTATGAAAATAATTTGGGTTGTTTGAAATTTTTACAAATCGCCTTAAAACATTGTAGATTGACTGAAAACGTGGTTGCAGAATGTAGATGTTGAAAAACGTTTTTTTTAAAATGTTGGAAATTGTCTGAAAATGTTCTAAATGTTCTAAAAATGTTCTAAACACTGGAGAAATGTGAAAATTGTCTGAAAATGTTGAGAACTGTATGAAAATATTGTATATTGTCTGAAAATGTTGTAAACAGTGTGAACATGTTGCAAATTGTCCAAAGAGATTATCTTCTTAGTATTGTAAATTAGTCAAAAAAAATCATTACAGATTCATTTACCATATTATTAATTTTTTGCAGATATTTGAACGCTTCTTTAGATCGCAATAGTTTTATCAGGAGACAAGATGCCCAACTTGCATTCTCGGGTGTTGCTTCAAACTCTAAAACTTTTATGGTGGCCAGAAAGTTTCTATATGAAAGAATCAAAGATATATACGAATAGTAAGTATAATAAATAACAAATATTATTCAAATAAGTACCTCATTTGGTTTGTTACTAGTTTGGGTCCGAATTCAAATAAATTGGGCAGTTATGTGGATGCAGTAGCGGATCAGATCACAACACAGAAAGATTATGATGAGGTAATAATTAATGTTTATATTTAATCATATACTACATATTTTAAAATATGTATTAATTGTTATTTTAAATGGTACATTTATAGTTGGTGGAGTTCACAAAACAGAATGCAAAATATTTAGCACGTTCTCAACTGATTATTAAAAAATCATTAGAAAGTGCCCAATTAATGATACATTGGCAACAGAAGCATTACGATAGAGTAATAAAACTTTTAAAGGAATATACGCAAGATTAAGTATTATTTTTAATTACATTGACTGTGTACTAGTAAGTGCTTGTGAATAAAATAAAATACTCTTGTAGAAATACAAAGATCTATTTATTGTTCATATAATTATTAATTAATTAAATAATATTTCATTTTACTTCTTAAGGCTGTTAGTGATCCATTGCAAGTAAGGATCGTTCCCATTGTCTATTTTAACACTAATCACTTCGCAGACTTCATATGGGTGATTCTTTTTAACAAATGCTGTAAGTTCAGGGATTTTGTTCGTTTGTGTCTTGATCATCATTAGAAGTTCAGAATCCTCCTCCATTTTGCCTTGCCAGGAGTAAATGGAGATTATGTTCGGTATTATGTTGACGCAAGCAGCTAGTTTCTCCTAAACAGAAACAGGAGTAAAATATAAGTCAGTATGTATTATAAATGTTTATTAATTACCTGGACTAAGTCTTTGGCTATTCTTTTGGCAATTTCTTGCGTAGGCACTGTGACATACGCTATGGAATGAGTACCAGAAATGTAAGTAGACATTGTTCTTGTATTATTAAAATTTTGTGTTAACGTTAATGCTCGTCGGAGCATAAAAGCTGTAATTAATAATACAGTTATGCTAATAATTTCCCTGGGCATTAAATATATATTTAAAACTTTTTTAAATTTATTGGCATGACAGTTTAAACTATCGAGTAAATTTGAGGTTATATTCGATATATATTTATTTTCGATATATATATCAAAGTGTTATTTATTATTACATAATATGCTTATAAATGATCAGTTATATTAATATCAATATCCTTTTATGCATCTAAGTATATATTTTAATGGTTTTATAAATAATTGTCATGACAGTTAACCACAACAAATTAAATTAGAGGTTTTTGACTTATATTTTAAAAACAAATATTAAAAAGAATTAATTGTTATATAATATATATTTATAAATGATCAATATAGTTATGTAAGTATTTTTTGGTATCTAAATGTATATTTTAAATATTTTACAAAATTTTGACATGACAGTTCATCATAACAAAGTTTGTTTGAGATTAAACACTATTTTTATATATATTAAACAGTGTTATTAATTGTAATATAGTATATATTATTTAGTTACTAGTATATAATTAATATTAGAGTTATATCAATAATTTGCTTACGGATTTAAATATACATTTAAATCGTTTGAAAATTTTGGACTTGACAATTTCATCAAAACAAGATTGAGGTTAGAAACCATTTATATTTATTTGTAAAAACAATATTTAGCATGTTATGTAGTATATATTTTGTTATTGGTAAATAATTAATATTAGAATTATATTAATAATTTCTTTACGAACATAAATATATATTTTAATACAAATTTTTGTCCGTTTGACAGTTAACTACAACAATTTAAATTTGAGCTCAAAACAACGATTAAAAGTTATATAATATATTCTTATACTATTTTTAGTTTAATATACAATTTTGTACCGTATATACGTAAATTTCATATATTTTTCACCAAATATACAGTTTTATTAATTTAGTGTATATAACCTATAATTCTTTCAGTTACAACAATGTGTACCCCAAATAAGAAGACAAAGCTGTCTCATTTAACACCTTGCAGGCGAATGGGTTTAAATAGGTCTCCAAGGAACTTTACACCACCTTTCAAAGATAAAAAAGTGCACGTTGAGAGCCCTTTGGTAGAGAATACTAATAATAATGAGTATAAGACTCCAAGGAAAGTTATTAGTAGTAGGAGTAAGAATAAACTTGTATTCGAGGATAAAGGTAACTTATAGCACTATTTGATTTCGTTACACTACTATAACATTGTTGATTTCTCTTTAATAATCATTATTTATCAATATTATAGTTATTTTAATAACATTGTTAATTCTACCACAGTTGCTAAAGGTGATTCTGTATCGACTGAAGAAGATTTAGTATCTAATTATGCACCTGAAGATAATTATGTTGAAGCAACATCATCTGTTGGCGAAGATCGCCTTAAAGATGTGCCTTCGGTTGAAGTTTTTAATGCACATTCTGACATCAAACAAGTATTTATAACAAATGCTCTTATCAGTAATCAGATTGGCAAACATAATTTTATTATTGTTTTATTAAAACAGGTCTGCAGAACACCCAATGAGCAAAATACATTAGTTCAAGCACAAAATGATTTAATAAATGCTATTAATACACAAGAAGACCTCAAACAAAGCCCTAGCGAACATATTGAACTTAATTCTACTATAAGTGCAAATTTAACAGACCTAGAATCATTTTTTGATGCTGCAAGTAGTAATACTTTACCAGAAGCATCCAATGGGCCAAAAATTACAGAACAAGATGTTACCCAGAGTGATCTGCTGAAACTAAAGCGAGAAATTGCTTTAAAGAAAAGAAAACTTAGAGAACTTGAAGGACTTGTTTGTGCTGATGATGTAACGGCACAAATTGCAATCTGGAAAAGTGCTACTAGAGAGATTCTAGAAGATTTATTGACATCGATGAAGAATGAGAATAACGACTGCAGAAATGTGCAAATTGTAAATATATTGAAGGCTTTAAATATTCCTTCTGAATTGATTGGGTATGATGCAGTATCCGAAGACTTTATAGATTAATTATGAAGGTTTCATTCTTTATATTCATGTGATATATTAGGCTTAGTTAAATTATAAACAAGTACCTAATTTTCTAATTATATTATTACTTTTACATTTACATTATTATTCTATGCATAACTATGTGGTTTCAAAGGCCTTTCGGGGTCAAACAACTTCGGTTCATGCAAAAAATCAGGGTCTTTATTATAATAAGGCATAAAACCAGCAACTTGAGCCTTCACAATCTCCTGTTCCACTTGTTTTTGCTTATTAGAACACAAGCCTGTGATGTGCCTTCCATACAGGCGACCTGTGTAAGGGCTCTGGAACTGTGATAGAAGTTTAACATTTTTATAATCAGGTTGTATATTGTATTTGCAGAGGATGCATTGTTGTTTTTCTTTCTGGAAAGGATTTGGTATGTCCACAGGCTCGTCTGAAGAAGTCACATTGGTTGATTGAGAGAGAGGTGTTAAGCAAATGTTTCTTTTGATGACTGTAGAGCCTGTAAAGAAAATTCGGGTAAATGGTAATGATTTAAACACATACACTACTCGAGATTTATACCATATTGTTGATATATTCTCCTAATTAAACAGTTCATGATGTAAAACAATATTAGATAGGTTATGTTTTATTGCAAACGATTGTTGATTAACACAATAGCAATGTTTATATAGGAATCTTTTCAGTGTATATATTAAATTATAAACGTTTTTATATTACATTATATTTTATAAAACGTATTTATACATAAACTTTAATTAAAAGTAACCTAATAGCGCACTGTCAAGTGTCAGTGTGTATTTTTGTGTTGGTAGTTTGCACAGATAATTTTTGTGAGCCAAATTTGAATTTGAAATGTTTATCAAACAGTTTAATATTAAATATAACAATATTTATACATAGATTGCTAAATTTTGAATGTTTTCATAGGTTTAAATCGCTATTTATATAATATAATTTGTTTGTAACAAGTACACTTTTTTGGAGCCAAATTTGAACCTAAAATGCAAATGAATGAACATTTTTTATTAATATAATATCAATTAATTAAAACAAATTGCATACATTAATTCCAATATTTGTATAAATATTTTTTCATATTCAAAATAATTTAATTAATAATTACTATATGTATTTATATACTGTACATATTTCAATTTCTACAAATTTCATTCATCATATCTCTATTTATTTTCTCAAACGATGACTCTTCCAATTTATTTATAACATCTTTAGGGACCCATTTGATTTTTGGATCAGATTCTGTAAATGGATCCTTAGATTGGACATCTAAATCCTCAATCTCATTTGGTAAAATCAATCTGAAACATTATTTGAAAATATTAATAAGTAAAATTAACCTTAGTTGCAATTGCAACTATTAAGATGTAAACAAAGTATTAATAATTTAAATTATTAATACTTTGTTTACATCTTAAGTACCTGTATGAATGTAAAAACATTCTATAAGGCCTTTTATCCTCTGATCGACCGTATGTGTAATCCCCAATTATAGGGTGACCGATAAACTGACAATGGACACGTATTTGATGTCTTCTGCCTATAATTTTTAATTAAATGAGCTTTAAATAATTATTATAAGGGTTTGCGCTCACCTGTGTGCGGCCTAATCAAAACTTTAGTAGCTTCTTTTCCATTATACAAGCCTTTTGATAATATCATAATTTTAGTACTTGCATCACGTGGGGACTGACAATTCTCATCAGATGCTACACACATTTTGTGGGAACCTTTCACATGCCTCCTATCTTCACCTACAAACATTAAATATTAAAACATAACAACAGACAAGTTTCTATTACATTTTACAAACCAACGCCTTGCACAACGTTTGTAAATTCTTCTTCCAAATGTCCTCTGAGTAATGCCAAATAATATTTTTTGGCATGTCTTTTCTCAAAAGCTTTCACAGCTGCCGAGCATGATGTCTTTGTTAATGCAATGCACATAACACCACTTGTCGAATAATCTAAACGATTTGCAAAATGGAATTCATGAAATAAATCGGAATTGGCCAAGTTTGGAAAGGTGTCTTTTAGTAACGTTTGAACAGTGGGCTAAAAATAAATGATTTATTAACTTTGAATGACAGAATTGGATAATATTTACTTACTTTGACTTTGCTATCATCGCTGTTAATCAAAATATCGAATGGTTTATTGACAATAATAAAATTATCACTTTTATGCAAAACGTCTAAAGAAGGCTTTTTATGAGAAGAAAATAAGCAAGAGATCAATTTTTCCAGATAATTTAAAATTGGCATACGAAGTAAGTATAAAAGCAATTGTAACAAAAAGTCTAACAGTAATTCGATCATTTTTATTGTTTTGTATAAAATTTAATAGAAAGTGTTACATTTTTGTGTTGATAATAATAATAAACAAATTTTGTTTTGAAGTGTAACGATTAATGTCAAAGTTTTTGAGGTTATTGACAGCTCAGATAATGGAGATGAAAAATTATGATATTTATACTTAAAACATATTTATTATATAATTTTGATAGTTAAATTATTCAAATATGTTTAATATATATATGCTAACTTGAGTTTATTAAATTTTCTGCTTGAAGCTGTTTTAATAATTATTTGAGTATGGCTTTTTTGGTGTTGCTATATTATTAAAATTAATATTGAAATATAATAATGTGTATTATAAATTACGCTTAATTATTATTGCAATACAATATGATAGTATCAGTATGGGATATGTTAATGTTTAATTTTTATATTTTAAATATTTCAAAAACCGCGCGCTTTTTTGTGCACAATTGCGTAGCCTACTTCACTCTGTCCATTTTCAATGTGGAGGACAAGCTGTCAAAGTCTGGCAAATATATTTTAATTTAATAATTTTTGTCTGTTTTAAATAAAAAATGTTTCGGAGAGCGATTTCTAGTGCTACTAAATTGCACAAACAAACTTTAGGTAATCAAATTGTGCAAGTCAGGAACCATGGTGGAACGTAAGTTTGACATATTGTAGTTGTAACTTGGTTATAATTATGTAATTTGTAATATATAATGGAAATAACTTCTTTATTTAGTAAAATATAATATCTACATCGTCAGCAAAAACATTTTTCTATTTACTTAAGTCTATATCACTTATAATTTATATACTCAACATATTTGTCATCTGTATATGAACACTGTCATGATAATTCAAGTCATATATACAGGGAATAACTATATTAATATAATAGTTAAAAATCTTTAATATAAAGTATTACATACTTCTCTATATTAATACTTTAAGCATATACTTTAGAATGAAAGAAAATAATAACAGCAGTTATGTTTATGTTTTACATATAAAGGGGCTTTTCAATTTCTTTGCAATACGAATTCACTCATCAATCAAAAGTCAATTGTTCATTGTCACACCTGTAAAGACAAAACAAATCAATTCGGACCAAAAATTATTGATTAAAAGAGTCTTAAGTCTAAAATAGGTTTCAGGAACAGTTAAAAATATTTATTTTGGTAACTGCAACATATGTTTTCATAAAAATATTATTTTAGTGCCAATTACCGCTGTGCTTCACGTCCTTCAAAAGAAATTAAACTTCTCGGTGAACTTACTGGGGCTTTAATGTGGTACTGGTGCTTGTACCATATTTGGACTGAACCGGATCATATTTTAGTATGTATTTTTTGAATATTAATACTTCAATCAATAACATTTGATTTTATTTCATCTATTCATCTTATGATGCAGATCTTCTAAATATTCATACCCTAATCAATAATATTCCATTCTATTCTATCTATCTATCTTTTGGTACATGTTTTTTAATCATAAATATCTTAAATTTCATTTTATTTCAATACTTTAATTATTTTTAGGGAGAGTTTCCTTATCCTGATCCTAGTAAATGGACGGATGAAGAGCTTGGTATCCCAGCCGAGTAATGATGGATAGTTAATTGATAGAAATAATTAAATATTGAAATTTAATGAAGTATCTGGATTGTATATGGTACTGCAATTTGTATATAGAAAGTGAATAAGATGTGTTAAACGGTAGTGAAATGGAAAAAATATTTATTTGTTTATCCAGTAACGTTTAATTTTCTTGCAGTTTTTAATATGTATATATATATATATATATATATATATATATATATATCTTTTTATGTGAAATACAAGCATAAAAATATAATGAGCAAGTATAGCACAAGTCTATCAAAAAATTGAGATAATATGATTCACATTTTCATTTCTTTCCTCATTCTTAAATTTATACTTTTTTTCTATTTAGCACCATAAAATTTATAAAAATAAGCAACACAAAATATATATTAATTATATTTTTAAATTAAAAGAAGTTCAGCATTAGTCTTTGTTAACTTTCTGATGGGGAAGTTTATGTTTTTGCCAGTTACACTCAATTTGCTTATTTTGTTCATTAAAGTCTTTCGTTAAATCTTGACTATGATTGTGCTATGATTTTAAAAATTTAAATGTCAGTTGGTAAAACATGATAGGGATTAGCATTGATTAATTCAACGATTGGTTAGTAAAATGTTTTGTCCACATTTTCACCAAAAATCTTGAATTTTGAAAATTTGAAAAGACACAACAGTTGATTTTATAATTTTAAAGATTCTAAATATCAACTATATCTAAAATATAAGTTGTAAGATAAGCTGTGCGAACAGTACATTTTTTTAAAAACATTATTATATTTTAATACAAATTAAAGATACTTTACGAGCGTAAGTTGGATTTCAAAATATTTTGGAGATAATATGATTCACATTTTCATTTCTTTCCTTATTCTTAAATTTATACTGTTTTTCTATTTAGCACCATAAAATTTGTAAGAATAAGCAACACAAAATATATATCAATTAGATTTTTAAATTAAAAAAGTTCTGCATTAGTCTTTGTTAACTTTCTGATGGAGAAGTTTATGTTTTTGCCAGTAAAACTCAATTTGCTATTTTGTTCAAGTTTTTCATTAAATCTCGACTTTAATCCTTTGTGTGTGAGTCTAAATTTGAACTTTTATCAAAAATTGGTGCTATGATTTCAAAAATTTAAATGCCATTTTGTGAAACATGATAGGGATTAGCATTGGCTAATTCAACGATTGGTTAGTAAAATGTTTTGTCCACATTTTCACCAAAAATCCTGAATTTTGAAAATTTGAAAAGACACAACAGTTGATTTTATTATTTTAAAGATTCTAAATATCAACTATATCTAAAATATGAGATTGTAAAACAAGGTGTGCGAACAGTACATTTTTTTAAAAACAGTACTATACTTTAATACAAATTATAGATACTTCACGAGCGTAAGTTGGATTTCAAAATATTTTTTAATTAGTGTTGAACCAAAATAATTGTTCATTTTAGTATTTATTGTAGTTATAGATATATCAAAGAATGTTTATGCTAATTAACAAGATTGTAATACAAACGGTGTGGCCAGAAGATTTTTTTTTGGGGGCTATTGAAAGGCCGCTGTTCCATATGTGACACAACTTGCGCCACAAATTAACTTTTATTAAATCTTGACTTTAACCCTTTGTGTGTGAGTCTAAATTTGAACTTTTATCCAAAAATTGGTGCTATGTCGTGCTATGGTTTTAAAAATTTAAATTTTTGTTGGTGAAACTTAATAGGGTTGGTTCAGCCTTTTTTATAATTAGTAGATGAGTGTTAGTAAAGTGTTTTGTCCACATTTTCACCAAAAATCCTGAACTGTTTTTGAAAATTTGAAAAGACCACAGTTGATTTTATCATTTTTTACTCTAATAAAGGTTCTAAATAGCAACTATGTCTAAAATATAAGATTGTAAGACAAGCTGTAAATTATAGATACTTCACGAGTGTAAGTTGGATTTCAAAATATTTTTTAATTAGTGTTGAACCAAAATAATTGTTCATTTTAGTATCTGTTGCAGTTATAGATATATTAAAGAATGTTTATGCAAATTAACAAGATTGTAATACAAATGGTGTGGGCAGAAGATTTTTTTTTTGAATATTTACCAAGGAGCTATTAAAAGGCTGCTGTTTTATATGTACAACTTGCGCCTTACATGATTGAACACCTGCTACTAAGAATTAATACATAAGTTTTAATTTACAAATTGGACAATTAATTGCTATTAACTAATAATTATTGCTACTTCTTATTATTTATATTATTTTTTACTACGCCTATGCGTGCGCACTTGAACATTGGTACCGCCGACCCCGCAAGAGGCGCTGCTCTAACTTCAGCTTCAACTTCAGCTCGCCTCTCGTCGTTCAGTCAGTCAATTTCCAATATGGCGTGCGCGTCGTGAGTGCGTCCGAAGCATTGCTCGTCTCCAAAACACGAATTAAAATGTCCAAAACTACGTGAATCGCATTCGAAACACTCCATAAACATTTATAAACCTTTAACGTATTGATACAAGCAAAATTCGCAGTTCGGGAAATGTTCAAACTCGTAGAAATTCGATTAAACGGTGCGTTGGATATGTGAAAGTTTTTTGTGTGATTGTGTTGTTAATAAATGAATTTGAAGTGAAACTACACTTGGATGTAGAACGAGCTGTAAACGACATATTAATATACAAAAAGGTAATTGTTGTTTGATGATTTTTGTTATTTGATTAAGCTTAAGGATTTGTTTTTGTGTCCGTCGTCTTGTTGTCATGTTAGGCTAGGTTCTGTCACGCCCTTCAAAAACATACATGAGTTTATATATAAATATATTTATATATATTCTGACATTAGGAAATCGTACATAGTTTTATTATTCCATTATATAAAAACTGCATAATGTCTGAAATTGCAAATAAATTTTAGTACATATTTTTTCTTATACGGCTCCATACTTATGTATTTTTTGTTTACCAACATTAAGAATGGCGTTCGACTTATTTTTATTGCATTTTAATTAATATCTATAAATACTTGGAATATTTCGTGATTGCAATTATATTATACAATAATATATTATATAATTGTAGCCATAAATAATTAATATAAAATTGTTACATTCAGACATTAAAGCAGTGGTTTCCAATCGTTTTGTACTCGCGGTCTCCTTGATTTTTCTTAAATATGTACTTAATTGATAAATTTTATTATTGTTAGAAAATAATATTGATAATGAGTTTGGAATTTTTAACGTTAGTCATAATTAATTTAAAATGATTATACCAGGGGCCTTTAAACTTCATCAGCATTTAAACACCAATTGTTAGAAAATTTGTATTTTTGGTATTCATAGTTAAGGGGTTCATAAACACTTACTGAATATATATTTATATATATATATATATATATATATAATTTGAGTTGAAAAGTCGGACGTTACATCAATAAAAATAGTATGAGAGTTTTTAGAAATTTATTTAAAATCCATACGTTTCGGCTAGCATCTTAGCCTTCATTCAGTGGCAATCAATTTAACTATAAAAATTAATACTAAATAAATAATATATAAGAATATATATTATTATTATTATTATTATTATATAATATAATAAATAATAATATGTAAGAAATTTCATAGAAAAACAGTAATAGTGATAATAATAATAATAATAAAACACTTACACTTTTGTATCCTAATATAACATATGAAAACATTATTAATCCGTGGTATGAGTATGTGCACATTGATAAAATATATTTTTTAACATCACAGATGGTAAAACACACAAATAAACATGATAATTTAACAAGTTGTCAAAACTATGTATTTACTGTTAGGAGTTTAAGATAGAAATGTCACATTTTTTCTTGAAGCAGTTTTTAGCATGTGTTCAAATTTTATGGGAAATTTAAAAAGCGATTGGATCTTGTCATTTTTTTAAAGAAATTTTGAAACGCTATTTAGGAACCACGTGTTTGTTTTGTTCAGGGCCATATTGTCGAATCGTTTGTTTATGACCCTGTCTATATGCAATTGCAAAAACAACCCCTCAGCAAATCTTCTTTTAATTACGCTCTCTTCAAAATGTAACATTTTTGCGTTGAAAAAATCTATATTATGGTTTAAATTATTAATATGCTGGGTTAACATTGTCTTAAATTGTTTGGAATTTTTTGAGTTATTTTTATGTTGATGAAGACTTTTACTCAAGTTTTGGATAGTTTCTCCGATATAAAAAAGTTCGCAATTAGAGCAATTAATCTGATATACCAAGTTCTTGAGGTCAGAATTAAACTTAGATTTAATTTGTGTAAAAATGGAACTAAGGGTTATATATATATATATATATATATATATATATATATAATGATTATTATTATTATTATTCCTGTGTCTATATTTCTCTTACATAAAAGATAACAACTACAAGCAATATTTTAAAATATTCGACATTAAAGTTATGCAAAACAATGGAGATTTTTCATTATCAGTTATTTAATATTTTTAAATATTTATAAAGCCGCACAATAAATATTGAAAATATTTGACGTTAAATTTCAATTTTAACAAATTTTATTATACTCTTGTGAATTTTATGGACGTCTGTTTGCACATGGCTCGAATATTTGCACATGTGCTATTGAAATAACACATATGTAGGTACATAATATATATGAGTATGTATATATTGTGTATGTATGTATAGACAAGGTTATGAATGCAAATTTGAATAGTATTTTAGCTCGAACTACTTTTACTTTCTTGTTCGACATTTAACAATTTAACAATTCTAGTTGTGTCACTAATTAAACTAGTTGGTTTGGTATTTAGCCTTGAGGCAAGTTACATGAACTTCCCGAAATGTGTAAATAATCGACTTAATCAAAAAAAATGTAAATAATATACTTCATTAATCCTACTTTTAAAAAAAACGATAATAATTTTAGCAAACTTTGACGAATTTTTAAAATTAAACTACTTGTCGTTAGGCCGTAAATATTACAGTAAGTTCTATAAGACCATGATGTATATCGCCAAAAAAAATTTCCATGAAAATCGGCTTAATTTTTTTTTTCAACAGTTAATTACAAGAAAACGGCTCGGTAGATTTTCACCTAAAATTAATCAGTATCATTCCCAACTAATATCTTTCGAACAGTTTTTGATATTTTAAAATCGGTTCGGTAGGATGAGCTTAAATGTCGACGAAAATTTAACACTTTTTTTCAAACAGTTAATTACAAGAAAACGGCTCGGTAGATTTTCACCTAAAATTAATCAGTATCATTCCCAACTAATATCTTTCGAACAGTTTTTGATTTTTAAAATCGTTCGGTAGGATGAGCTTAAATGTGGACGAAAAGTTTTCTTCAAATTACAAAGAAACGGCTTGGCAGATCGTTGCACAAAACTGACAAACGATAGTCCTCACCGAAATACATCAAATGGCTTTTAAATTTCTAAAATCGGTTCAGGCGTTTTTGAGAAAACGTCGATCAAAAGTCTAATTTTGACAAATGCCAAAAAAGACCATACTGATTTTTGCAAACTTTGACGAATTTTTAAAGCTGAACCAGTTGTCGTAGGGCCGTAATATTTTAGTATGATCTAGAAGACTATGGTATCTATCGTCAAAAAAATAATCATAAAAATCGTCGAAATTTTTTTTTTAAAACTTTATTACAAGAAAACGGCCCGGCCGATCTCTACCAAAAACTAATCAGCACGATTCCCAACCAATATCTTTCGAACGGTTTTTGAATTTTCAAAATCGATTCAGAATTGCAGGCTAAAACGTAGACGAAAAATTTTTCACTTTCTGCCATTTATGAAGAAACGGCTTGGCCGATCGTCGCACAAAAACTGACAAACAATAGTTCTCGTCCAGATACATCGAGTGGCTTTTAAAATTTTGAAATCGGTCCAGCCGTTTTCGAGGAAAACGTCGATTTACGGCAAAAAATCTGTTCACATACACACACACACACACACACACACACATACTTTTTCCAAATTTGGTCTCATTCGATTCAGAATGGCTTGAAACGTCGAGAAAACATAAAATTAGCGAATCGGGTTTTTTGATGAAAACATAAACTTCTCCTTCGGGAAGTTAATAAATTAAGACGATGTCGACGTCGTGGATTTCAAAGACAAAGAAATGTGTATGGAAAAGCATTTTTGTAAATTTTAATCCAATGTGAAAATTAACGAAAAAATTGCGAATATATATATGCATTCATAATATATAATTATTTTCTATGTATTACTGGCGATAAGAAGAATGTCTGTTAACGGTATATCAAAAATAACTGCATAATTGCATGCAGATAAGGATTATTCGATTTATATGCATTTTTCGTTTTTTGCAAGTGTTTTCTCTACACGTGGTGTAATTTATCATCGATATGCACACTTACATTTGCACACACATCTAAAGCACTTTTTGCAGATAATTATTCATTTCAACAAATCTTAACTTTTTATTTAACATTTATTGTACATTTTGTAATTTAATGATGTTTTGCTTATTGGGCATAGGTCAAATAGGAGAAGGATATAATAGTTATAATAGATTTATTAACTTGTACACTGAAATTAAATTACCTGTCCCAAGTATTCAACAAATTTACTCTTGTATTGTTCAAATTTAAATTGGATATTATGAAAATTTGTATATATCTTTACGTTTCAAAACCTTCTGAACATTTTGGCATACCTTAGAAAAAATTGATGTGTGTGTGTGTGCGGGAACAAATTTTCGTCGACGATTTCGGGAACACCGATCAACCGATTTGAATAATTCAAAAAACATTCGATTCATATTGATAAGGAGATGTGCTGATTGGTTTTTGGCAAAGGCAGCTCCAGCAGTTACGGAGATAAAGAGCAAAGAGTGCAGAAAATAGAAATCGAGTTTTTGAGAGAACGGAGCATCCGATTTGAGTGATCTAAAAAACATTCAATTAGTAATGATTGGGAGAAGTGGTTATTAGTTTTTGGCAAAGGCAGGCCCAGCCATTTCGCAGATACAGAGCTAAATGTGCAAAAAATGACAGTTTTTGAGAGAACTAAGCGTCCAATTTGAATGATTCAAAGAACTTTCTGCTTGTTTTAACAAAATAATTCAGATTTTATTTTTAATTTTGACTAAAGTTCTAATATACTTTAAACAAAGAATTTCAACTTTGCAATTCAGTTTATATAATTCTTATAGATATTAGACAATTTAACAATATTTATAATAATCTATTTGAAAGCATTCAATATTTCTTGAACATTTCGTTACGGTACGGGAAGTTCCAGCAATTTGCCTTAAGGCACGATGCCATACACCCCATTAGTTAAATTCAAATTCGGTATTGGATTAATATTTATTCTTAGATTCTTTTTTAACATTTAACTTATTTTCCATTTTGTTTCGATATTCAAACGACAAGGGTCTTCCTATACCACCTTGAGGCACTCCTGCGTTCATGCCTCCGCAAGTAGATTTGCTATTCAACATAATAGATAATTTTTAATTACATCAATCAAATATTTAGGAAAAAAATAATATAAACATTTAGAGAAATATATTATTAAAATGCCTTTCCTGTATTACAAGGAAGTACAAGGCTTTTCCTGTTAAATTTTTTGATAGAATGTGCAGTCTGCAGACATAAAATATTTGGAATGCAGTTTATTATATGTAGTAATATATTATTAGGTGTTTTGTATTAGCAATTTTATTATATTATATATATTTGATTTAATTACACTACGTGGAGACCACCTGCTTCAAAATAGGTCATTTTACGACAAATTTTTTTTTTTCATTAACAAACAAGGACTTACATTTTTATTAGATTATCAAAAGAGTAAATTCAGTAAAAGTAATTAAAATAAAGCAGATTCATCATGTTTTACACAAAGAATCTGGTTTAAATTTTATCTGAATGATAAAGCATGTTGGTACAAGTGCACTTTGGATATGCATACATATAATTATATATACATTTATATATATATATATATATATATATATATATATATTATAATTTTTTCTATGATGTATTATATTTCCGTTTTATATATCATGACTCAGATATTCTGTTTCTCAGGTTCCTAGAATAAAAACAGATAGGATGAAATTACAAGAAATTTATTATTAATTGCTATTGAGATATTATAATTTATGCATTTGTATGTCTAACACTTGAAATGAAATTTTAGGAAAGGAATATCGATATTAATTCATATTAAGAGAAACTAGTTTTTCTATGACATAGTGCCTTAAGGCAAATTGCTGGAATTTTCCGTACCGTAATGAAATATTCGAGAAATTTTAAATATATTATTCCAAATACTGTAACTTTCATTATTTTTGCTATCTTTTTATATCTGAGCAAATCAAATGTAAATCATAAATAAATCAATTTATCTCCAGAACATTAACAATCGTCATTTCATTTCGAATTCAATTTCAAAAAAATTGAAAGTTGCCTAATTTACACAAAAATTGGAAAAGTGCTCCCGCATAGTAACAGTCTAAACGCATTTGCAAATAATTCTGTGCGACATTTTCACTTATACTGTGCTTAGCTTGGCGGCATTTTCACATTTTTCAATAGTTTTCACAAAATTGAAAAAGTGCTCCAATACATAAACAGTCTAAACGCACTTGTGAAAACATTTGTACCAGAGTGGCGCTTGGACTGTGCTTAGTCTGGTCAATTTTTTTCTGGTCAAAATATTTTATGTAATATTTTTTTATCCTCAAAAGCAATTGTTTTGTCAATACACGCAGAAAGTTTTTTAGATCATTCAAATCGGACGCTTAGTTCACTCAAAAACTGCCATTTTTTGCACATTTAGCTCTGTATCTTCGAAATGACGGGACCTGTCTTTGCCAAAAACTAATCACCTCTTCTCCCAATCATTACAAATTGAATATTTTTTAGATCATTCAAATCGGATGCTCCTTTCTCTCAAAAACTCGATTTGTATTTTCTGCACTCTCCGTAACGGCTGGACCTGCCTTTGCCATAAACTAATCAGCACATCTCCCTATCAATAGGAATCGAATGTTTTTTGAACCATTCAAATCGGTTGATCCGTGCGCCCGAAAACGTGGACGAAAAATTGTATCCATACATACATACACACACATTCATTTTTTCTGAGGAATGTCAAAATGTTCAGAAACCTTCAAAACGTGAAGATATGTAAAAAATTTCAATTTCGATTTTTGGACGATTACAATAACTTACCTTACGGTTACTTACGTTTATATGCATATTTTAAATGTGTACTAATCAATTTTTAACTAATTGTTACAACACATTGTTAAAAATTCATCTTTCTATAACAAAATAAATTTTTCTACGCATAAAAATCCATGTTTTTGCTTTAAAAAAAAAATGCTTTTATTTGTGCACGTTCTTGCACATAACTCTAATCGTACAGGAAACATTATAGTAATCATTCTTTGTATTTTTAGATAAGAAAAGTGCATTTTTACACGTTTTGCGAGCCCAGAAGACAAATCAGGTGTTTTTACCTGAGTTTTACCTGTGGCAAATTTAAAGATTAGATTTAGAGCTTCCTGGTTCCGGTATAGATTAGCAAAAAAAAATCACTTTAAAATGATACTTGGTGTTTCCCAGAATCTCTTCTTTGGCAACCTGATATCAAGCAGTAGTGATATAAGTTTCAGATGTACATATGAAGAATATCATATATACTGTGGTTTCATCAACTTTTTACATCTTCAACTTTCAATTACAAAATTCCTTGAATAGTTCAACAGAATCCATTAATAACAGTCAGGAATGAAATAAACATAGTTTCTTCTGGTATTTATACAATTTTTTTCAAACGTGGTTTTGTCTGTTTAATTAAATTAAACAGAAAAGAGGTGTCGACAAATAAGATTTACTTAAGATAATTACGATTCAAGGAAATAGGTAGCATTTTTTCTTACATAACATAGCGATGGATCAACTTGAAATTGGACATACTTTAAGAAGATTATT
>NW_020539727.1:25276787-25300777 GCF_003426905.1 Ctenocephalides felis
TGGGAAAACTAAAGGAGGCCGTTAAAATGTTCAGAGACCTCACCAAAGAAGTGCCTCCAATAATGAACGTGCTCAACATACATGAGAATTTAATAGAGGTGCTCTTAGAAATGCAGGCCTATGCAGACGCACAAGCGGTCTTGGCAAAATTTGATGATATCAGTTTACCAAAGTCTGCCACAATTTGCTACACGGCAGCATTATTAAAAGCCAGACAGGTAATAAAGGATAACTAAAAGTTGCAGGGAATGAAATGATGGCAACAATTATTTTTCAGGTTGCAGATAAATTTTCACCTGATGTAGCAAGTAAAAGGGGCCTGACAACGGCAGAGATGTCAGCTGTTGAAGCCATACACAGGGCTGTTGAGTTTAAACCCCCATGTGCCCAAGTATTTATTAGGTATTTTATATATTACTATAAATATATATTCTTGTCTATATCTATTTATTCCTTCATCAGAAATGAAACCGTTGATATTACCTCCTGAGCACATTTTGAAACGTGGTGATTCAGAAGCTCTAGCATACGCCTTTTCACACTTAGCACATTGGAAAGCGAGCGAGGGTGCTCTCAGGTTACTTCACTGCACATGGGAAGGTGCTTTCAGGGCTCTACCATATCCTCTAGAACGGGGCCACTTGTTCTACCCGTATCCAGCATGCACAGAATGTGCAGACCGGGAACTCCTACCTGTAATAAATAAATACAAACAAATCAGACATTTAAACACTGCTGCTTCTTATGTCATTTCTATTACAGGCTTTTCATGAGGTGTCAGTGTACCCCAAAAAGGAGTTACCTTTCTTCATCATGTTCACAGCCGGTCTGTGCTCCTTCACAGCATTATTGGCCCTTCTCACACATCAATATCCTGAATCGATGGGTATGTTTGCAAAGTCTGTACTCGGTTGGTTTTGTCTTTGCCATTTGGATTTCTCCTGGACAAATTGGAAATGGTCTTGCCGAGCAACCTGCTGCAACAGCTATCACGGATATAGCCAAGAGACGAGTGTGTGAAATGGAAAATAAATTATTTCAACGATAAATAATAATAAAACTATGTGTTTGTGCATTATTGTGAAATGGATTTTATTAGTTTAGTTTCAGTAGAAATAGCATTGTTTAATTTGTGATCATCACATTAATGAAACTTTTTAAGTAAAGTTTTATCAGGGTAAAGAGTGAAAATAAAATTCTGTTGTGATTGAAGTTAAAGGCATATTTTTTTGCTTTAAGTTTACATAAATATTGTTGTTACATAGTATGATGAAATAAGATACTGAATTCTGCTCTAATAAGTATTATAACTCATTAAAACATGATATGTTTGTGATGTAGCGATGAAATAAATCATCAAAACGCTATATTTTACTGTTTTATTCAATAAGTGCCATTGGAAAATAACAAATAGTGAGTGGAATCCCTTCTTCAACCTTGAAAATTGAAACTTTGTAATGGAGAAATTGATTCTTAGTGCATTCGAGTTGTTTTCTTAAGATGAACAGACTATTTACATCATTTTCAGACAAAATACAACTATTTCAGACAATTTTTGACTATAACAAACATTTTCAGACAATTTGCAACACTGCCAAACAGTATACAACATTTTCAGACTACCTACAGTCAGTGGCGGATTAAGCTTTCTGCCGCCCTAGGCCCTATCCGTTCTGGCGCCCTTTTTAATAGACAAAATTTTACTTTTTTAAATAAACAATTTATTTTGAATTATTTAGATATAATTTTTAACTTTGCGTTGGGTAAGTTGTAGTAATTTTAAATAGTAATTTCGGAGTTACGGAGCAAAAAGTGCAGAAAATAGAAATTGAGTTTTTGAGAGAACGGAGCATCCAATTTGAATGATCTAAAAAACATTCAATTTGTAATGATGGGGAGAAGTGGTAATTAGGTTCTGGCAAAGGCAGGTCTAGCCGTTACGGAGACACCCAGCTAAATGTGCAAAAAATGGCAGTTTTTGAGAGAACTAAGCGTCCGATTTGAATGATTCAAAGAACTTTCTACTTATTTCAACAAAATAATTTTGAAAAAAAAATTTGTTTCAAATTTTTTTCAAAAAATTCTTTTTGTTTATATCGAAAATAATTCAAATTTTATATTTAATTCTGACTAAAGTTTTAAATCTCACATATTCTGAAGAATTATTTAATGCTTTTAAAAAGAATAATAGTAATTGATTTTGAATTAGAGGTTGAAAAAATGCTACAATGCAAAGAGATAAAATATATTTTATCAAAAACCATATAACTCTTCGCATTGTAGTATTTGTATACATTTGTATAATAATTATTAGTTGATAAAATATAGTTATATTATAGTTAATTTTGAATTAGTTGAAAAAATACTATAAATACTATAGTATTTATAGTATTTTTTCAACTAATTCAAAATTAACTATAATATAACTATATTTTATCAACTAATAATTATTGACAATATTCTTTCTGAAGGTATCTAATAATTTTTTATGAAGTTCTGGAAAAAAATTTAAAAATAACATTAACCATATATTAAAAAGCAAAGATTATTTTGCAAAAATTTTATTTTAAGATATTTTGACACATATATTGACACATTTATGTTTATTAATTAACATAATTATTCAAATAGTTTATTTTTGATAATTATATGTACTTAATTAGGATGCAACTCTTTTCCTCACCACCCATGGGGTAGAGTTGCCAGGCGCGTTTTTTTTAATGTGGTGTCGCCACAGAAATAGATACTTCTATTCATATTTACGTTTCTAACATTTCAGATGGAAATGGATATAGTGTAAATACTACTAAGTATCGATTTGTGCAGCCCTAATCCACTTAAACTAACTTACAAACTAATTATGCCTAACTGACCCGAATATATCGCGAATAGAAGAACCCCCGCGAAATGACCTAATGTACCCAAAAATTTCGGTTTTTAAAAATGAAAGAACCTCTCGTGGTAAAGAAAAAAATCAATATAAAATGTGTAACTTTAGTATTTTAGCGGTGATTGTAAATTTATAAAAAAAAAGCATTTACATGATGTACCCCCCAGATCCACCATGTAAACACTTGAAAAAAAACTTCATAGGTTCCCAGCCTATGAAGTTTAAGGACAAATGATAATTAATTAATTAATGTAAAGAAGAGCGCGAAAAATATAAGAGAGGTTCTTTCATGACGCCACCCTTTTGAGCTCTGAATAAAAGTACGCGAACAACCCCAAAAAAAGTACGGCCGAAGATTTTAATGTCGAAACGTCCCCTAACCTACTGATATTAACTAAATACTACTATGATAATAGAAAGTCTTAACTCACAGTTAATTTTCCTTTCGATTATGTCATATCATCCGATTCAGTTGTAGGCGGTAGTTCAGGTAGTAGTGGTGCCTAGTTGGTTTCGAGTTGATGATATTTTCTGCCAAATCTCGTGCAAGACCTAAAAAGAGGTAAACATAGAATTTCATTACATTTATTCGTATGGGTTGCAGAAGTAATTGTTGGTACCCACTTGCACATATCCTTTAAATCGGTAGTGGTCTCTTGGTTTGAAAGACATCTGAAATGAAAGTTAGCAGCATGCCAATAATTTTAGTATCTTGATACATCAATCAGTCTGATCAATTTCTCCTATGGGTTGTGGAAGTAGTTCTTGGTACTTATTTGGTAAGCAATTTTCTTGGAAAGACATCTGAAATGACATAAAAAAAACACAAGTGCCCCTAACAATAGGGGCTAACATACAAACGGGGCCCCGGTAACGAAAATAAAAATATAATATACTTATATCTAATCAAGGTCTAACTACTTAATATTAACTTATGAATACGAGAAAACCTGAAGGTATCCATATTGAGGTGAACTGAAAGGGTTAAGGGTACTCTTGTTAGAGTGTAAAGATTGCTATTTGGTATGTTTAGCATCTCACTCCCCAATATGAAGGGTTTACCTTAGCGCCGTAATTCGACTCAACAAAACCTGCAGTTACCAGTGGAGATTTTAACTAACTACACAATTAAAGCAGAATCTACTTACCAACTTATTGATTGTTACCGAGTTATGTTTACAGATCCGAGAGCTTGACCGCACTTATGTATAGTGATGCATTAAGCCTAAATTCGAATGTACTAACGATGGGCTAATGATAAAGCTAGAAATGATTAAAAATGTATAGAACGGCGTAATTACGCAGGGGAATGCTTAAAATCGGAAAACTCGATCGGATTTTTCTAGATCGTGTTCTTTTTGCCTGGCACAACATCACAACCATCACTAATGCACTAACTTGTGTCCTCCGTATTGGATTGACCACCTGAGATGACTGATACTGAAAAACGATCGCGACTCCGGACCTCATACGATAGGAGCCTTATAGGCAGGTGGGGATTCAGTTTAGGAGTTTAAAAACTCCTTGGAAATGATGTATGTAGTCTTTATCGCGAATCTGGACCACATACGACAGGAACCATATAGGCGGGCGGCGGCGGATGTAGTTTGCACTAAAGGTTGTGCAACACTTTGGAAACATTGCATGCTGTCGTTACAAAGACGCAATCACTTTTTAAGTATCAGTCCTCAGAGGTAGTCAATCGAGTCGAAAGTGCACAATTAGTGCATAGTGGTGCGTGTGTTGTTCCATGGGCGAAGAACACACAATCCAGAAAAAGTGACGGTTCTCCGATTGTATGCGATCCCCTTTGTCATCACGCCGTATCATACACATCTATAATTTCAAGCTTTTTGATCAACCAAAACAATAGTATATCAGAATTTAGACTTAAGACATGACTACAAAATACGGTCATATCTTCGCACCTACGACGAACACAACTAGGTAACATTGAATAAGTTAATAAGTATAGATTCTGTTTCATTCGTGTAGTTAGTTACGCACTCTACAGATAATTACCGGTTTTTATTAAAAGTCAGATTGGGGCTCCAAGGTAAACCCTGTATATTGGTAAACGCAATGCTAAGATGTACCAAGTAGCAGTCATTGCACCCCAAAAAGGGTACCTTCAACCTTTTTAATCCACCACAATCTCCTAGCAGTCCTGGTGCTTGCCGTCGCGCTGAGAAATTAATTCTGCAACCCTGAAATAAAAAGTGACTTGAAAGAAATTAAATAGACAATGACTTATAAATACTATGTCGTAGCCTACTCGTATTTATTCCAGGGCTCTGGTACATCATATAGGTACACATGTTCTCCTGTTCGTTGTTGTAGTATTCAACCTCGTGGTATATTTAGTCGAGGCCCATTTACGCTAAAATAAATGTCAATTTTGTTATTTTTTACATAATTTAGGGTTTTGTATCATCTTACCTTTTTTTTTTTAACTTCAAACAATACGTCTTCAACATTTCTCCGTTTAGGAGACTTATTGTGCAATCACAAAAAATTTAAATTATTTAATTAAAACATATTCATTGCATTGGAGCAGAAAAATCAGTCAAAATAAAAACAAGTAATTTATTTAACAAAGTTTTTAGATTTTTTAACTAGTTATTTACATCCATGCTACTAATAAAATAATTCTAAAAAATTAAGCATTGTACATATAATACTAATTAGAAATTAAAGTGTATGGGGTTGCGTTGCTTCTGGGAAAAACATCGCAAGGATCCACACACCGATTGAAAAAAATTAATTTATTAACGAAACGCGAATTACTAGAACCTGCCGTGGGGGGTAGGCGACAGGAACACATTTAAACGCGGATATCGTTTCAAACGATATTAAAATTACGAATAAGTCCTCGCACGAACAAAAAAAATTTAAATGTGGACGCAAATAACTCAAAATTATAAAAAATAATTAAAAATTGTAAATGTGATTGAATAAAAAAAAATTCATGCACAATAAATCCCTAAAGCAATCCGCCACTGCGCAAAACACTGTATGAAATCTGAAACAAAACAAATGTAGTCAATCGTAAATATCTGAAACATAACATTTATATTAAAATTTAATATTATTTAATTATAGTTAAATTTAATAATCTAAAGATTGCATTAAATTATTTATGTTAACTCAAAGGCTAAAATTAAATATTTTCACAACAATAAACACTAAGGCGACACTTCAGCACAAATATATTGAATTAGAAAATGTAACGCAAATGGTTTAATATTAAAGAAACGAATTTTTACTTCAATTTATTTACATTCTTATAATTATAATTCAACAGAAAATCAAGTCACATCGAATCAACCAAAACACAAGTCCCATGACACGTATTTGAAACTGAATGCACGAAATGATTACATAATACATAAATATTTTTTAAAAGGCTTACCACTGACCACCGAGTAGTGTCCACCGAGAGCTCCAAATACAGAATGATTTTAGTTGGAAATTCCGCATCTTTTATATTAGGGTCAGAAAGGGACAAAACTATGTATTGTTACCAGATGATACTGAAATTCAAAAATTCAAAAATTGTTATCTAATTGAATAGTTTCGGGTTCGGAACCATAGAGGGTGCAATACAGAAATTTTATTGTACCTCACAATCAGTCATAATTCAACCTTCGTGGCGAGATGGTCGAAATTATTACTGCTAATATTTGCATCTAGTTTTGTTTGATTCATATATTTGATTTGATTGTGAAGTATTATTTGTATTAAATACGTTTTTGCTTGTATTTGCGTCTTATTAATTTGTGCGTTTTTATATATAGAAGAGAATTATCTAGATCAAGATCAATCCTTAAAATAAATTGCCGTGACAAAAAAAAAATCGGAAAAATTTGCCGCCCCCCAAATTGTGCCGCCCTAGGCCCGGGCCTCACGGGCCTATGGGGTAATCCAGCACTGTCTACAGTATTTTCAGATAATTTACAACAGTTTTAGACAATCTACAGCATTTCCAGACATTTTATTACAAATTCAAATGATCAACAATATTTTCAAATAATTTACAACATTTGTGATAATTTACAACAATTTCAGATAGTTTACAGCATTTGCAGACAATTTACAACACTTTCAAACAATACACAGAATTTTCAAACAATTTATGAAATTTTCAGACAATCAGCCACATTTTGAGACAGTTTACAACATTTTAGGGCATATCACAACATTTTCAGACATCCAAAACATTCTGAGACGATTTACAACATTTTCAGATCAATATTTATTCTTTCTATTTTCCTGTAAAATTCGTTGGAAGACGCATTAGAAGTTTCACTTCAAAAATTTCAGCTAGAAGAAAATACGAATTAATTTAAAAATCCGAGAGCTCATAGATTTATTTTTAAAGTTTAATTTTAATTTTTCGAACTCTTACGTTGGGGAGAATTTTCAGTATATAAAATATTTTCTTTTGAAGATTCTATTTATCAGGACCGTATTTACAGTCACATATCAATCGAATTTATACGCAGTTATAATAAAACAGAATAAGTGATAATTTTCAATTTCCGCGGTAGTACCAAAAATGGCCGCAATTTGAAAAGATCTGATTGGTCAAAGACATGAATAATGCCGCCTAGAACGTCTCCAAAATGGTCGCAATTTGAAACGATCTGATTGGTCGAAGCCATGAATCCTGCCGTCTAGAGCGTCCCCAAAATGGCCGGAATTTGGATCGATTTCATTGGTCGAAGCCATGAATCCTGTCGCCAAGAGCGTCTCAGAAATGGCCGCAATTTGGAACGATCTGATTGGTCGAAGACATGAATCCTGCCGCTCCGACGAATCAAATCTTACCAAATTGAGGCCATTTTTTGTAGAATAATGACCATGATACATTTTAATGACGGCAACAAAAGTTCTATAAAGAGAGCTTATAAACTACGAGTCATGGTGAAATAAAAAGTCATTTGTATATTTCAGAAGTCAGCAATTATATATACAAAAACCCATTACATGAAATATGATTTTCAATTTATATTATACAGTCAAAAGTTTCAATAAACATTATTTAGTATTAGATTAGCAAATGCAAATACTTATCTATTATTATATATTTTATATGTACATCTTTTTTTATGTATATATGTATACATATATATATATATATATATACATATAAACTTGATAAATATTAATTTTACTACAATTTCTATGAAACGGTTAATAATATAATTTGGCTTTAATAGAGTAGGAGCTACATGATAAAAATAAGACACTTTTGAGAAACAAATCTCACACATCATATACACTTCGAAAAGCCACAACCTTTTATCAGAAATCAAAATTTGCAATACAAATTATAAATCGAAAGGGATTTTTAGTGATACACCGGAAACCAGTAATTAAATGAATTCTTGACTTTGAGACAACACCAGAAGAATTGCAATATTAAAAGGAATCTTTCATGCTACACCAGAACTAACATTAGTCAAATCAGTATATAATTTATTTATTTGATGATTGAACTTTAAGACTTCAGCAGAAGAACTTATCGCATCCTTTCACTAAGTCCTTATAACAATACTAAATATAATATAATATAATATTTATTTATATAAAATAAGCTAAATTTTATCTATTGCAATGATGACTCTCTTTCTCTAATATTTATATAGTTATATTTATATTTATAGACAAAAAGGCATATAAATTCTTAATTTAAACATATTTAATATGATAGAATAGTTAGAAGTTTTTTTTGAGTATTATTTTTTAGGAATTTATTCTTAAAGTTATGACTTTATTTTAATAATAGCATTGAGATAACTTATTCCCTAGGGACAGGTCTTTTTTTATCATATTATAAATTAAGAAGAAATTTGTAAAATTTATATATATATATATATATATATGTATATATATATATCAATATATGTAGATTTATTTATATATATATGTATATATAATTTTATTATATACATATATCTATATTATTGCATTGATGTAAATTACCAATAATAAATTATATATATATATATATATATATATATATATATATATATATATATATATTGGAATAAAAAATCTTATAAACATTTCATGTATGCTTAACTATAATATAATTTTTATGAACAATATACAAAAATCTATCTATCATCATTATAAATCTATTTATATATCTATTATTTATACAAGTTGGCTTTACTGAATTCCATTAGTGAGATACTGAAAACTATCATACAACTTAGTCGATATTGAGTGCATGCTGGACTCGACAAGATGCTCCACCAATTCACAAAGTTGATCCTCTGTCAGAGACAAATGGAAACGATTTTTGAGATCGTGTACAGTATTTCCTGCACCTGATTTGAAACAGGGGAGTTGTGAACCTGAAAAAAGATAAAAAAACATTTTAACAGAACTTGGCAGCAGGCAGCCATTTATTATTATTATTATCCTTTACCACTTCGCATGATCTCCACCAAACCAGTAATTTTATCCATGTGTTTTCTGGCAGCAATCAAACCTTGCAACATCAAAACCTTAAAATATCGAAATAGATCAGATTCACAGCCGCCCATCACTTCCACAAATTCTGGGGTCAACTTAAACGGTGACATCTCAAATCCCAAATTTCTCGGAGACAAGGATAATATGAATCCATAATCAATGTGGATTAAGTGGCCTTCTGAATCCAGGAGTATATTGCCATTATGCCTGGAAAAACAATTGTTAACTAGTTGGTTTGGTATTTAGCCTTGAGGCAAGTTACATGAACTTCCCGATATGTGTAAATAATCGACTTAATCAATAAAAAATATATTAATTTATGAGTGTATTTATTACACATAATTGAAAACGAACGAACACGTTAACTCGGAGTATTTTCAAAAAGCAAATGTTCAAAAATCAATAATTTTAATTAATCAATAATTATAATTGAACCAGTTTCCGTAGGACTTTAATGGTTTACTATGTTCAACACTATCGTCTAATTTTAATTTTAACAAACGTCAAAAAAACTACTCATTTTCTCAATTTTGATGAATTTTTAAAATTAAACTACTTTTCGTAAGGCCGTGATATTTCAGTAAGTTCTATAATACAAAATATATCGCCAAATAAAGTTCCATGAAAATTGGCTTAATTTTTTTTTCAACAGTTAATCACAAGAAAACGGCTCGATAGATTTTCAACTAAAACTAATCAGTATCATTCCCAACTAATATCTTTCGAACTGTTTTTGATTTTTTAAAATCGCTTCGGTAGTATGAGCTTAAATGTGGACGAAAAGTTTAACACTTATTTTCAAATTACAAAGAAACGGCTCGGCAGATCGTCTCACAAAACTGACAAACGATAGTCCTCATTGAGATACATCAAATGGCTTTTAAATATCTGAAATCGGTTCAGGCGTTTTTGAGCAAACGTTGATGAAAATTCTAATTTTGACAAATACCAAAAAGACCATACTGATTTTTGCAAACTTTGACGAATTTTTAAAGTTAAACGAGTCGTCGTAGGTCCGTAATATTTTAGTATGATCTAGAAGACTATGGTATCTACCGTCAAAAAAATAATCACAAAAATCGTCGAATTTTTTTTAAAAAAAACTTTATCCCAAGAAAACGGCCTGGCCGATCTCTACCAAAAACTAATCGGCACGATTCCCAAATAATATCTTTCGAACGGTTTTTGAATTTTCAAAATCGATTCAGAACTGCGGGCTAAAACGTAGACGAAATTTTTTTCACTTTTTTGCGATTTATAAAGAAACGACTCGGCCGATCGTCCCACAATAGTCCTCATCGAGATACATCGAGTGGCTTTTAAATTTTTGAAATCGGTCCAGCCGTTTTCGAGAAAACGTCGATTTACGGCAAAAAATCTGTTCACACACACACATACTTTTTCCAAATTTGGTCTCATTCGATTCAGAATGGCTTGAAACGTCGAGAAAACATAAAATTAGCGAATCGGATTTTTTTATGAAAACATAAACTTCTCCTTCGGGAAGTTAATAATCTGTAAAAGGCAGTTGTATTAAATCAGTCTTACCTGTCTTTAACCTGGACCAGATAAGAGACTAAACAATAAGCTGCACAACTCTCAACAAAGTTTCTTTGTGCCATCAGAAATTCTTCAGAATTTGCTGAACCAAACTCTCTATAAAAATGTTCCAACAAAGACAAGTTCAAACGATGCTTCTTGATCTGGTGCAGGGACACCGTATTTAAAATTGGTTCAATCAGTCCACAGTCGTTACCTATGCACATGATCCTGAACAAACATAATTAGTTATTCCATAAATCCTGAACCAACGCAATTTATTTTACTCTCTTGTCACTTACTGGTAAGGTCTTAACCAAAGTGGTACACGTTCCTGCTGCCAAATCTGTTGCAACATTCTTAACAACTGCTCAGCCATCAATTCTTGACGCAGATCATCTCCACATTTGACAATCACAGACAAGAGCCTCCAATTTGATAAATGACCGTACGGGGAATCAGCCCTGACTCTTCTTTGTTTATCCTCCCAAGGTTCCTGGATAAATACAAATTGAGTATAACTAGGAAATGCAATACCGGTATACCGAATTACCGGTAAACCCCCCGATTTTTCGGCGGTATTTTTACCGGTATTTATTCCAAAAATACCGGTATTTTCGGTATTTTTACATAAGCGCTATTTGATACATAATACCCATAAGGTTTAAATTTCTCGGAACAAATTTATCTTTAAATTCCATAATCGCATAAACAGCTATATCTTCAAGTAATTCTATAAGATAAACAAATGTCAAATATTATCTCAACTCGTCATTAAACTGAATATTTATTGCTTTCCAAAGGGCTTTTTATCGTGTTACAATACATAGAATTGGACTGATAGATAATGATGTTTGTTTCATCTTTTGTAAAAATGTAACGTTTTTTTAAGTGATATTTGCGCCAAAATATTTTATATCATACAGATCACCCCTGCGTAATCTTTAATTTTTTTTCTAACTTTATACATAATAATTATGATAATTACTAAATATTTTTGCTTCTTATTACAATTATAAAATATTATTTTTCGAAAACGTTTCGAAGTTTGAAAATATTATAGAAGCATCACATTGTTTTAAATAACAATACTCAACAATTATAGTAACTTATTATTTATCTCGACAAAGAATACGATCTTAAATTAGTGTAGAAAAATTATTTTTTTAAAATATTGGGGATTATGCTAATTTAACACATCGGATACAGATAATACAGTTTATTATATTAATGTAATATGATCTTTTATGAGTTTTTGGTCTTTCTTACTCATAAGTTTGTTTTTGGTCTTTCTTACTTATATGTTTGTTTTTGGTGAAAAGTACTCAATATACTCGATAGTGATATGAATTAATTAAATTGCATATACTTTTGTTAAATTATTATTTAAAAAAATAAACTTATTGTTTTATTTTATTGTTGAGTTGAATATAGTTGTAGTTGTACATACATTTTTTCATATTTGTAGTAGTAACTTTCAACTTTGTTTATGTTTGTTTAAGATAATGAAAATACCGGTAATTTACCGGTATTCCGGTTTTAAAATAAAAAAATACCGAAATACCGGTATTGAAATTTTCCATCGGTATTGCATTCCCTAAGTACATATAACAATTCTGCATAATTTGTCTTCCATCTTTTCCTTACCTTTAATGCAGCAGCTGAAGGATCTTCAGGATCGTGTTTGAAGTTCTTCTCCCTATCGCTGCCGTTCAGACATTCAGACAACCTTCTCCTGATGTCGCCAGGATTAAAATTATGACTAGTTTGCTGAGTTCCACCAGCCTGATTGCTTCCACCATTTGCACCAGAATTCGTAACACCATTGTAAGCACATTGGCTATTCGTAGTCTCTGATGAATCCTGAGACAATTGTGATAACTGGGATATCGTGTCGCGCTCCAAATTGTTACGTGAAGTCGTCCGGAGTTGTAGATACTAATAAAAAAAACAGATGGTAAAAATATTTTATTTATTCATAAGCAAGCTGTAATCAATAATAATAGATATTATTTCAGGCTCTTGTCAAACTTATTCATAATTAATATTAAAAGGATAGTTATTTTATAATAATCATAGTAGATGCACAAATTTCGCTTCTGAAAAAAAGAGCTGAAAAAAAGCAATTCGAACATTAAATACAATGTTCATTATCAAGTTCATCATATTAAAGTCTATTTGACCACGAGTCAAGCTCAAAATTCTTGCACAAGGTTGAAGTTATACTCATTCAAGGGGGTCTTCCTATGTGATGGGTTGAAAAAATCGTTTTTTTTTTCATAAATTGCTCCCTTAACATGTCTAGAATACGGTAGTAAAGCGATTTTAGAAAATTCGAAGTCGTTTTAAAGATACAGCAGGTAAAAAAGTTGATATTTTGATAGTTTTTAACGGACTTGAAACTTTAAACGCGTTTTTCTCAAAACTGTGTTTTTCAAACTTTCCTTCATTGTATCTCAGAAACGGACCGAATTACTTTAAATTTACAGGGCACACTCAATATGTTTAAACGCATGGAATGAATCTATTATCAATCGATAAAACTTCGATTTTTTTTATAGCAAAAAACAAAAAAAAACGCCTAATTTGCAACTTTTATTTCAAATGTCTATCAAAAATTCAATTTTTTTTATATTCATTTGATTATAGGTCTAAGCCTACAAATTAAAACGCCGTTTATTTTTTTTTTTCTGATAAGCCGATCAGCCGGAATCGTGGAGGAAGTGGGAGCTCTTTTTTTCGAGGCGGGGGTGTTCAGAGCGCTGTAACTCTAGTTTGACTGAATATTTTTAGCTGAAATTTTATATTTATACTGTCCAAATATGTGTTAATAAATGATAAAAAACTTGAAGCCCTAAATATTTACTGGTCGTAGAAAAAAAATCCTAAAATATCCCTAAAAACAGGCCGACCCCTTAAAACCGTAAAAATTTAAATTAATAAAGTAGCAATCAAAAAACATGGTTGTGCAGACGATCAAATGATCAGACTACATAGATAAATGATAAGGATTATGCAAGAAAATAGTTATTGAAATCAAATTGAGAAAATTCAGTAGTTTTTTGCATTTTTTCCATTTATTTCTACAATATTGCACATACATCCCAGTACTTTATAAATCACATACATCCTAGAAACTTTCCTTAACAAACTTCAGAAAGATTTATCAAAATCCAAATAATCATTTAGAAGGAGTATACAGTGAGTGCTTGTAATTTAAAATGAACTTTATATAATAGCAATAAAGCTCAAATTGATTCTACGTTTTAGTTAGAAAACGTTTGTATGAGAAAAAGATAAGGGCTGTTTTTAGGATTTTTCCGGCAATTATTCGATTTTTTCTCGCCGTAAGAACCATCCTTGGACTTTAACAAACATTTTAAAAAAAAGAATTGGCCAAATTGGTCCAGGCGTTGTTGAGTTTTGCGCTTACCAACATATTTTGCGATCGATTTTTATATATAAGATTATTTTAACATTTTTCTACTTTAACTATTTTATCATTACAATTATTTTCATATTATATATTCTTTTTTGATACTGCTCTTTTTTTGATTTTTACTTTCCAGATATGTGACTCAAATAAAAATCGCATAACGGATAGTTAAAGGATTTTTTTTATCATAAGAAGACTCTCAAGATCTACAACAATTATACTATTTGAATTTTATTACTTTTTTTTTTCTTCAAGTTATTGTATTAGATATTACTAATGTTAGGCTTAATATTGTTTAATAGTTGTATTTTATTGTAATTAATTCAATTAAGATAATTTATTTTCTGTAATTATTAAATCTATTCCTGTATCCGTAAATATAAATATAAATATAAATATAAATATTTTAATACCTGTTGTGATATTTCATCGTCCTCTTGCGACCAGCAATTATCAGCATCAACAATCGCATCACAAAGTGGTTCCTCTAGCATAACATTATTGGAAGCATCACCATTTTCAGCAGAATTCGTATTTGTTGAATTACTGGTGTTAGCAGCGTTTATTAACAGGTGCTCTTCGCTCTTGGTATGCCTCAAATTAGTGCCCATGACTTTGGCAGGAACAGGGCATGCGTAGAAGTCTTCCACCTCCAAAACCTCAACATATATAATATAAGGCGCCTTGTCCTTGCTATTCAGACAAGCACTAGCCTGTGGTGGAATCCTGACAACGTGATGTGGTGTTCTACAAACAACACAATCAGTTTTACAACTCTACACATAAATTGACTACAATCTTTGCCATCGTACCTTGAATGTATAGGTAGCCAAACCCTTGCCGGTAAATTCAAGTTCAATTTACCAAGTTGTGCTTGCAGGCGAGCAGTCCTTGTCTCTTTGGAAGGTACTGTAGCTAATAATCGACCGATGGTCAGCAGACTTTGGATGAATTCCATTTGTGGAGCTAACCTCGGAGCCTGGAAGGAAATTGTTGGTTTAGAAATCGATCTTGGTCGGTTGTTCAGTTACCAAATTAATCTTACCCCACAAGAGCAGTAAGTTCTCCGTCCTCTCAGTTCATTGACGGCTCCTGTTCGAGAATCGAAGCAGGTACAACCATTATCGAAGGCACGTCCACTGTCCAAATCGCCTAGTGTCAATTTAGGACTAAATGGAGCTTTAATCAGTCTTCTTAAACCTAAAACAAACAATTTTCACCATAGACTCTACACTGTCAGTGCCTTGTTTTTATTGCTGTATACCCTTTATTTTACCTTGGTAAAGTCCAGTGGCATCCGATTGTGATCTCTGATGGGTCTTTTTGATCGGGGATAGAAATCTGTTGGTCACTGTCTGATTAACGGCAAGAGAGTTCTCGTTTTGACTTACACCGCCTTGTGATGATTTTTTGCGCTGGTTTTCTGAATCTCTTGGCCTGTTAAAAAAACGATACTGGTTGATATATCTATTTTCACTTCAAGGAAGAAACAATTTCAAGACATATTTGGAACTGTACGAGTAGTACAATACACCGTTTATTTACCTAAACTCATCATTTAATATGTGATTCCGTAGCTTGGTTCCATGTGACTTCTTCTTCGTCGACAATTCAGCATCAGAACTGTAAGCCTCGAGTAACCAAGCACATTTTAAAGAAAAATCAACACTCTGTCTGCACCTAAAACATAAATAAATTGAAGTAGTTAATATGTTAATATATTACTTACAATATATATATATATATATATATATATATATATATATATATATATATATATATATATATATAGAAAACCATCCGCTTTGTTTGTGTTAACGTCAGACCAAAAAACAAAAAATGTGGTTTACCAAAGAGCACTTCAATGAAACGTATAATTTGCGGATTCACTTTCATTTACTTGGAGAAGTTCAACTAAAAAACACTTCGATTTTTGTAATCGAAATAAATTCATTACTGTTGTGCAATAAAATCAAATTTTTCCTTTTCAAATATAAAACAAACAAAAAATTTCTTCATCTTTCTCACGAAACCATCTGGTGGCGAAACGGAGTTCGTCGGGTTTGCTAGTTATATTATAAATATTACATTACTTAGTTATATAATTATATTTTTTACCTGTGCACCAAGTAAGGATGAATAGCCTCCGCCACATCGGCCATCTGGACGTACATGCTGACCATTTGAGGAATATAAAAGTCGACATCCTGGTCCTTGAAGGAGAAGATCTTGTTGCCGATGTACATCTGGACTCCTGGTTCCTTCGATTTGAACAAATAGTGAATGGCGAAGGACATGTCGAAGAGTTTGGACTCCAGCAGGCGCAAGGTGAAATCCTAAAATGGTAATGGAAATAATTGCATACATATTTGTTGTTGATGTCGATGGCTTCTCATCCACCTACACCTTGCCAACTTTCGTATGAAGCATGATGTCATCACCAAGCTTTTTTTTGGCGACTGAAGGTGTTGTAATTATGTTGTAATTTATATTCAAATGAGAAACCAAATCGAGATCTATCCAAATTAGATGTACTGTTACAAAACTGATTGATTTATTTAAGCTTTATATTTTTTTATTAATGGTAGTTATAGTAATAGACCGAAAATCGGAAATGAAAATCTTTGCATTTTTCGACGTTTTGAAGGTTCATTAACATTTTGGCATACTTCAGAAAAAATGGATGTGTTTTGTATGTCCGCATATTTTCGTCCACGTTTTCGGACGCACGGATCAACTCTTTCAAATGGTTCAAAAACATTCGATTCTCATTGATAGGGATATGTGCTGATTAGTTTTTGGCAAAGGCAGGTCCAGCCGTTACGGAGATACGGAGCAAAGAGTGCAGAAAATACAAATCGAGTTTTTGAGAGAACGGAGTATCGGATTTGAATGATCTAAAAAACATTCAATTTGTAATGATTGGGAGAAGAGGTTATTAGTTTTTGGCAAAGACAGGTCCCGCCATTTCGAAGATACAGAGCTAAATGTGCAAAAATGGCAGATTTTGAATGAACTAAGCGTCCGATTTAAATGATCTAAAAAACTTTCTGCTAGTATTGACAAAACAATTGCTTTCGAGGATAAAAAATTCTTACATCTTTTTTATTTTCCATAAAATATTTTTGTAATTTTGGATTGGAAAATTCAAAAAATTGCCCAGACTAAGCACAGTCTAAGCGCCACTATGGCACAAATGTTTACCCACTTTTCCAATTTTGTGAAAACTATTAAAAATGTGAAAATGTCGCACAGAATTATTTGAAAAATGTGACTATACGGGGTACTTTTTCAATTTTGTGTAACTATTTTGGGCAACTATTTGAATTTGAAATGACATGACGATTAAATAATGTTCTAGAGATAAATTGGTTCATGATTTACATTTGATTTGCACAGATATAACAAGATAGCAGAAATAATGAAAGTTACAGAGAATTTGTAATAATATATTTGAAAACGTTTAAAATTTCTCAAATATTTCATTACGGTGTGGAAAGTTACAGCAATTTGCCTTAAGGCACGATGCCATACACCACTAGTACAATTTTAAATTATCAATACGAATTTGTAACAATGATCGTCTTAATTTAATCAATCGAAACAATCAATAATTGCTGAAATGAACTTAAACTCCTTGAAATTCAATAAAGAATTCTTTTATATATTACCATCAATTGTCGACGACGAACGTTATCATTAATTTTTACTCGAGTCGTAATTGTTTGAATTACGTAAACAAAAATTCTAATCGCATTGCATAATAATATTTATTTTAATTAATTATAATCAATCAACCGATATTACTAATCGTCGAGATAACGGCATAATATTTATAAATATTTAATATTTTTGCATTTTCTTATTTGCAATAACCGATTATTAAATGAAGCGTAAAATATGTTTAAGTATTTTGCTAAGACTTCTTCTCGGCCTAGTGGTTAAAGATATGGACTTCGTAATAAAGGTTAGATACACGCCATGGACAGCCTGATGTCAAGCAGCAGCGTCACCGGTAATCACTTGGAAATATAGGTCTTTGTAATCATATATAAAAATGAATCGCAAAATGTGTTGGTAAGTGCATAACTCATTAACGCCTGCACCAATTTGGCTAATTCTTTTTTTAAATTTTCGTTGAAGTCCAAGGATGGTTCTTACGGCGAGAAAAAATCGAGTAATTGCCGAGAAAACCCTAAAAACATCCATTTTCTTTTTCTCATACAAACGTTTTCTAACTAAAACGTAGAATCAATTTGAGCTTTATTGCTATTATATAAAGTTCATATTAAATTACATGCACTCACTATATACTTCTTCTAAACGATTATGCGGATTTTGATAAATCTTTCTGAAGTTTGTTAAGGAAATTTTCTAGGATGTATATAAAATACAAAAAACGACATGTCATTGTTTGCATTGAAAACAAATGAAAACTATCATCTGCCAAAAATTTCAATTTACTTATGAACCTCGACAATATTAGAATATGTATAATAAATTAATGATTATGAATAAGAAAAATGAAATGTTTAAATTATTATTGCCAAAAAAGCAGCTGAGATGTGCCAGAAATTAAAATAATATAAAATACAATATATGTATGGCAGATTGAATGATACACATATGAACAGAATATGATAAATTAATTCACTTAAAATATGAAATTAAGTATTAATCAGGGCCGGTCCTACCTTCAATGCATGCATGGGAAAAATACGAGCGCACGCCTTAGGGGGCGCCAACACAAGATTCGGATATTAATTTTCAATATATTTTTTTTTTCAATATATAATTTCTTTGCATCTTTTACTAATAATTACACAATATTTTTAAAATTTGTAAAAATTTCACTTTATAACAACAAATGGGAAAGTAGAGATGAATGCATTCAATTCGGCCCTCACGATATCGATTAGGAGAAGTTTAAAATGCAATTCTGGATATCTAAATAATATGAAATAAATTAATTAATCTAACATGAAGTACCAGTGTTATGTTATGGTTATGATGTTATGTATACCGTTTAAAAGACTTCAATTCCGAATATAGTGTGGGTATCGAGACTCATCATTTTATTTAAAGCAGTTCTACATTTAACACTGCTCGTATTATAAATGTATATGCATTTAGGCGTGAAGAGTAATTTAAAAATAATAATTTCTTATTTTTAGGTAAACGGTAAATATTAGTATGTTATATTAAAAAATTGTAGACATGGGTACAGCACAACGTCTGTCGGTCATCTAGTTGTGCATAAAAATTAATATACCTTAGTAAAAAATCATTCTGAAGGCTGAATTATATACATGCCTATATGTTTATACTACTTGCATCTATTACAATTTGCTTGAGGAAATAATTGATCGATGCTCCCATACCATGAACCTGCCTTCGGACAGACTTCTATTTATTATTTACTACTTATCTTTATTTCTACCTTAAATCCTGCCCGGAAGGCGGTTCCTGTTTGCTAATAATCTCCACAACTCCTTCTTCACCACCATCGACTTTCTCAATCTTAACACCAGTCTCTTCATCCTTACCACTACAACTCTCAGCATTTGAGTCCGTAACAAAACACTTTCCATTAAGTTTCTGGCACAAACCGTCCACCACCATTTCACTCGACCTATCCTCTAAACTTATCCTGGGCACTAAATTAACCACCTGCACCGATTCAACATTGTTCGAATGTTCACTTTGGTCTGGTAAAAGTTCATTTGTTTCACTTGTGACAATGTCATCTTGATTGCAGGTAGGTGATACTCCGTTTTCTTCCAGGTTGACCAGATCGTCTGAGTTTGCATCTAGGTTTAGATCCAGATCGGAGTCGTCTTCTAGGCTTTCCGTCCTGCTCCTGGGCTGGTTTACTAGGTTCAGGTCTAAATGGTGGGTTTTGATCAGGCGGAGGCTGTCGCCGCTCTCTGAACCACACATTATACCTAGAAAATACAAATTGGTTAACGACAAAGAATTCTTGTCGATTTAAGGGGGTAATCTAGTGTAGAGCAATGAATTTTAGATCATTTTTAAAGTGTCGTAAAAGAAAGCAATGAATGTTTTTACTATCCATTTTTTTATTAATAAATAAAACACTTGTTTATTAATATTATTAAAATACAAAACAAAATTTAAAACAAAAAAGGTGAAAATTGAAGAAATTGGCAGCTGATGAAATGGGTGGTCTCAAAAAATTGGCACCTCAGTCTTGGCATGATTTCAGCCCTCCTAGCCATCGGAAATTGACGACTGTTTGAAAAAAAGTGTCTTTTTTAATATTTTTTTTTTTTGAGTTTCACTGAGTTTTTTTTACTGAATTTGGGGATGATTCTAGTTCGGGCTACAGATAGGTCTATAAACAAGACTCTTTGAACATTTCCAGTGAATCGGTCGAGTAGAACTCGAGAAATCGTGTCAACAGTACTGAAAAAGTCAGTTCTGAGAAAAACGCATTTAAAGTTTTGCGTGAAGTTTTTTGCTCTCAAAGTAAAAAAATAATATGTTATACTTTTTTTTATTTAATTTGTCATTCCTGCTTTATGCAACGGACCTTCTTCTACTTCAAAAAAAAATATTTTCTGCATTTCTCTCTTCCAATGGAGCAGTTCTAACCTCCTTTGAAGCGTTGTCTTATCTTACAGCAAATGAATGAGTTTTTGGCCCAATTTGCATTACCATAAGAGTCATCATTTTTAAAATCGAAAAGAAACCTTCATTGAATATGCAAACAGCAACAAAATATTGCTATTTCAATTACCCGAGATCGGGAATGAATGTGTTTCGGCGCGAAAATCCAAATCAACGAGTTTAAAGATTCATTATTGTTCTCAAAGTTGTACGTAACAAAATGCTGTTACATGTCTAAAAACTTTACTAATTTGTTCGAAAATATAAAATTGTATAAATGTACACTCATAGTATATACTTTATAGTAAAACATACTAAAATTACAGTTCTTAATTATGCATAGTACAACCGTTATGAATTTTTGAAATTAACCTAAGCATATATGGAGTTAACACGAGTAGACAAAATTGTACGTGAACAATAATGAGTTTCTGAACCTATACATCGAATTAATAATTCATCTGACGATAAACTATCCTAAATTGATCTAATGACTTCCTAATGCCTTTGGTCCAATTAAACCAGTTTGGAGATCGGGCCAGTGAAATGCCTATATCTCCAAAAATAACCCAAATTTTCAAAAACCTTCTCGTACCCATATTCTTAGATAGTTGAACTTTGAAATATGAAATAAAAAAAATCGATTTTTTTTTAATTTCTATACTAGAATACCCCCTTAATGGATTTTATATTTCCTTACCAGAATCGTCAGATCCCAGACTGGTGAGTTCATCTCTCTCGTTCCTCTGGTTTTTGCTCTGATTTGCTGACGATATGATGCTGGATAAAGGTTTATTCTTAATTGTCATGGACTGGACGCACGTTTCTGATTGTGCTTGACTTTGATGAGCTTTCAGTTTCAGATGATGCACACTCAAGGATGTCCAACTGAAATAAAATATATTGCCAATTAAATCAAATCGAAACATCCATATGCTAGCCTTTCCATATCCGAAAAATCTAATAAAAAAATCAACTTTGGTGATTCTATTATCTAACATCCATATCCTACCCTTACCATATCCTAAAAATCAAATAAAAACTAATTGGTATTGGTATTTTGCCTTGAGGCAATTTACATGAACTTCCTCCCGATATGTGTAAATAATCGACTCGATCAATAAAAAATAAATTAATTTATAAGTGATTGAAGTATGAAAACGAGCGAACACGTTAACTCGGAATATTTTCTAAGAGCAAATTTTCAAAAATAAACAATTTTTATAATTGAACCAGTTTCCGTAGAACTTTGATGGTTCAGTATGTTCATCAAGACCAAGTACTCTATCGTTATACCAAATAAATCGTCTAATCTTAATATCAACAGACGTCAAAAAAACTACTCATTTTCTCAAACTTTGAAGAATTTTTAAAATTAAACTACTTGTCGTAAGACTGTAATATTTCAGTAAGTTCTATAAGACCATGATATATATCGCCCAAAAAAGTTCCATAAAAATCGGCCTAAATTTTTTTTCAACAGTTAATTACAAGAAAACGGCTCGGTAGATTTTCACCTAAAACTAATCAGAATCATTCCCCACTAATATCTTTCAAACAGTTTTTGATTTTTTAAAATCGATTCGGTAGGATGAGCTTAAATGTGGACGAAAAGTCTAACACTTCTTTCAAATGACAAAGAAACGGCTTGTCAGATCGTCAAACAAAACTGACGAACGATAGTAGTCATCGAGATACATCAAATGACTTTTAAATTTCTGAAATCGTTTCAGGCGTTTTTGAGAAAAGGTCGATGAAAGTTTTAACTTTGGCAAATGCCAAAAAATCGATACCAATTTTTGCAAACTTTGACGAATTTTTAAAGCTAAACGAGTTGTCGTAGGACCGTAATATTTTAGTAGGATCTAAAAGACTATGGTATCTACGGTCAAAAAAATAATAAAAATCGTGGAATTTTTTTTAACACTTTATTACAAGAAAACGGCCCGGCCAATCTCTACCAAAAACTAATCAGCACGCATTACCAACCAATATCTTTCGAACGGTTTTTGAATTTTCACAATCGATTCAGAATTGCGGGCTAAAACGTGGACAAAATTATTTTCACTTTTCTGCGATTTACAAAGAAACGGCTTGGCTGATCGTCGATCAAAATTGATAAACTCTAGTCCTCATCGAAATACATCGAATGGCTTTTAAATTTTTGAAATCGTTCTAGCCGTCTTTTATAAAACAACTCGGTTTACGGCAAAACATCTGTTCATGCACACACATACTTTTTCCAAATGTTGGTCTCATTCGATTCAGAACGGCTTGAAACGTCGAGAAAACATAAAATTAGCGAATCGGATTTTTTGATGAAAACATAAACTTCTCCTTCGGGAAGTTAATAAAAAAAAAATCAACTCTGGTGATTCTATTATCTTACCGTGAATGGGCGTGTGATCAGCAGGTGGTGGTTCCGTCGGACTTGGCGTAATGTCAACTTCTGGTATCCTTTGCAGAACCGAATCTAAACTTCGATTTCGTTGGTGATGTTGCTGGTGATGTACCAGGCCTGATGAGTTTGCATAATTTGCACCTGGGGTAGTAAAAACCAACTAAATCACAACAAATATCATATACCGAACAAACAAAACAAAAATTGAACTATGTTCAGTACAATTCACAGCTAATTAGTCTGTAGAAATATTTTCTGCTATTTTTCTAAAATTTATCTTCTTTCGTTAAAAATTTAACAATGTGGCCGTTTATCTCCTGATATCGATAATTTGGTGATGTCTTTGACTTATTACCTGTGTATATACTTAAAGAGTGTCCTGGTGGATGTACAGGTGCCACATAGCCCAGTGTCGAATTATTTACCGGCGAATATGTCGAATTCGTCGAACTCAGGATGGAATGGCAGCTGGTCACTTGCGACACAGGAGGAAGTAGAATGCCCATGGACCTTAAACAAAAAACAGAAAAATTAACCAAAGGTCAAAACGTTAGGAGATGGAATTTGGTGTATTTTTAGAAATGTCGAGATAACCTTAATATAAAGAT
>NW_020539727.1:25301777-25330141 GCF_003426905.1 Ctenocephalides felis
GGTGCATATTTGAGCCTGAAACTCATAATTTTAAGGCTCTACGCTTACGAACACCCTAGTAAAGTTTTATTTTTACCCAAATTATTTCGAGTTTAACATTTTTATTCCATATAATAATGATTAGAATTTATATAAACATGTGCTCTTTTTTCCTAATTATGAATTTAAATATTGCTATTAAATTCATATATTACATACACATTTTAAGATATGAATAATAACAAATGAAAATAATAATTATACTCTATTTTTATAATGTCCATAATATAAAGTAGCATTTAACAATGTTATTATAGGAAATTTTTATTTATAAACGTTGTGTCTCACAAAATGTTATTTTAGAAGGCAACCCAAGGGGCCTATCCACTATTTGAAACATTAATTATCAAAGTATCTCTTACACTAATTACTTTTCTATTTTATTTGGAAACGGGCTATTTTTAAAAGGAAACATATTTTGAATATCGAATCGAGTATCGAACCTGATCCTTCAATTTGAAAGGCCAAAGCTCTTATCACCAAGACACGGAAAAGCTCTATTTTATATAATTATGTAATAAAAAATAAAACAATCGTGTCGCTGCCTCCGCACTAAAATGTTTGACCTCATGTTGGTTGGAAATATTGAATTACGTGAAATGAGGATTTGCTTAGCATGTTGAACACCAATCAAGAAAAAACTGGGTTTAAAATTAACATTATTCATCCATGTATATATATATATACATACATATATATATATATATATATATATATATAAGAAAATGAATCAACACATTTGCAATACAAAAAATAAAAATCAGTTTAAGACAATGTTTTCGGAACATGTCTTTAGTTTGAACCATACTTTTAATACCAAAATCCTATTATTTTACATAAGGAAAAGAATGTTGACCTCAGAAAATTTGCTGAATCTGTATTTAAACCCCTTTTGCGTTAATAAGCAAAATTCTGCTCTTCTAGTACATGGCACTTATCATAATAATATCAAAATAGTTTTTCCTGGTGTGGTATGTATATCTTTTATTTTTTAATTATTTTAAAAATAAATTCAAATTTATTCTTTAAACTTTGTAAATATTATATTAGATACTGATTAACAACAATTACTGAATGGCGATTTAATCTCATTTTTTGAACATCTGTAATATCTATCTTATAAATAAAGATTTATAAAAACTACGAATAATATAGAAATAATTTCTAATCAATAAACTTACGTTTAGTACACGGCACAAATGTTTAATTTGTTTTATTATTTTCAAGAAACAGGATAAAATATTCTTCTGATTGAAGCATTTTTCATTAAATCAAGATTTGTACTACGATGTAACTTTAAAATGTTCATTTATCTATGCCGATTTTCTTGTTGATATCGGTACGCATACAACGTTGATTCCGGTCTATATACAACAATAGATCTCTATTCACACACGACGGCTAATCACAATCGACCCGTATTGAAATGATATCATCGAGAGCGAATGACGCACACTTCGGGCGTAACGCAATTTCCGTTGCATTTCTACGGATTCACAGTTCACACCCTAGTCGCGCCTAAAGAAGTTTTACTTCAAAAATTCAATACTTTATGATTTCCAAATAATATATTACTCGTTATTATTGTTATTAACTCAATATTCAATTTACAAATTTGAATACCAATTTTTGATCTGTATGGTATTCAACTCAAGTTTATTGGTCTTTCCCAGTCTACTAGAAATGCTCTAAAGCTCTAAGTTGCTAGTAAAGCCAATATTTATTTATTACCATAAGGTCCTTTGACCCATGTTGGCCTTATCAGTTACATATAACTGTGCCCTTTAATTTCTGGATAAATTCCAATTATCCTCTTGAACGAGTTCTAGGAATATGTAATAAAGGGAACCTTATGAAATCAAATGCTATCTTCATTTTACGACTGCACGATAATAAAAATATGAAATCCATAGAAGTATATACATATGTATGTATTAATACATATGAATTAAATCAATCGATGGCCTAATAACGCCATTGTACGGCCTTCGCCTTAATTTTGATTTATTCTAGGAAAATATTTAGTCATAGTTTATGATGAATTTATATATCTTTTAAGAATCCTTAAGGGATTCTCTTAATACTTTGACACCGAATTTGTTGTGGTTCATCATTATCACTTATTTGTTTAGACTTCGCATTAGGAGGTTTCATGTTTGATATTCACCTTCGACAGCCTGATGTCGAGCAGAAGTAAATAGCTGAACCAATTGAAATTTATGAAATATTAGAGTAATCAACTTCCCTTAAGGCAAGTTATAGTAATCGCAAAAAATCGAAAATTAAAATTTTTATATATTTTTACCTTCTGAGCATTTTGGCATACCTTAGAAAAAATTGATATATGTGTCTATGTATGTGTGTGTGTGCGGATACAAATTTTCGTCGACGATTTCGGGAACACGGATGAAGCGATTTGAACAATTCAAAGCGATTCGTATTGATAAGGAAACGTGCTGATTAGTTTTTGGCGAAGGCAGGTCTAGCCGTTCCGAAGATAAGGGGCAAAAAGTGCCAAAAACGGTAACTCAGTTTTTAAGAGAACGGAGCGTCCGATTTGAATAATTCAAAAAACATTTTACTTGTATTAAGATGAAGAAATGATCAAATTTTCATGAAGGCAGGGTTAGCGGTTTCGGAGATCTAGTAAAAAAGTAAAAAAAAATACCATTTGGCGGTAAAAAATGATCATTAGACATATGCACATCAAATTATCAGATATTTTATAGAGATTTTAACAAAAGTATACATTTCGTTTACATTCCTATGGGTTCCGTACCAATGTTTATCCGTTGGACGGCGACGCGGCGCTTACGCGCTTCGATATTTTGTCTTCATGCAGTCAAAGCAGTACGATTGCTTTGAAAAAAAGTTCAGAGTTTCCAAAATATTTCAAAATAATTTTTTTTCAAAAAGTTCTTTTTTTCAGTTGCTGGTGAAGAAAATACATTCTTAATTTATAATTCTCCTCGAATATTGTTGTTCATAATGCAAAGTGTCTTCTCTTATCAGAGCAATATATACTCTTATCGCTGGTGACATTAACTGCGACCTTGCTAAATACACACAAAATTACGTGTAATCGGCGCTTTCGTTTGCATTTTCAATATTAGATAAAACCGGCCGGCTAATAAACAATTGCAGACAAGTAAATACTAAAAAAATATTTGTTTAAAACATAAAAACTGATTTTGGGTTATTTTTGATATTTCCAGTTTATGGGAGACAAGTGGTAAAATGATGAATCCCAGGTTCCAAAATTTCTTGGAAAAAAAATCTTGGAATATCACTTGAAGGGGAGGGTATTGTAAGATATCACGCGTATTTGTTTTTCATCTTAATTTAAAAAATATCAAAAAATTTTCAAAAAAATTCAAAAAAGCTACAATTTTTTATGCACATGATGTTTGGCGAGGGAGTGGGGTTAATTTTAAATATTAAGGACGCCCCCGAGGGTCTCTAAAATTAATCTTAAACGAGTTTTACTATATCCTATTTTGGTAGGGTCTCAAAAATCATTTAATGTGGTTTCTGCGAAGTCGTCTTAACCGGGTCTTCGTATCTATGATGATCTCTAAATATTCGTCTTAAGCGGGTTTTACTGCATTGTCGTCATGCCCTTATAATAAGGTCGCGTGTTTTTCACCCATTACTGCCCTATATATTCCATCTGTTATCTATTCTGCGTTCTATTTTAGAATTAATCTGTTAGTTCACTTTAGTCGAGGGGGCACACCCTGAAACCTCTCCAATATATATACATATATATACATTTATACATGTATAATGTGTGTATATATGTAGCAATAATAAAACGTCAAGGAAATCAATTATTTCTAATTGAAAGGCCGTGCCTTTGGAATAGAAAAAAATCCAACAATTTTAACAGTCAGGAAGATCCTGTCGGAAATTTAATTTACACATATCATTAGTGTAGATACAAAAAAAATACTTAAAAAAAAGAGTGCCATTAAAAATATGTATAATATTTAAAAACAATAATGTAATTAAAGTCATACTTCAAATAGGACATGATCGGTTTGTCATTGTAATTAGCATTTAGGACTTGAACTTGAACTTCATTAGAGGAATGAAATAATTGCTGATTAATAACTTCTATAATATTCGTTCACACAGTTGATTATGTTAAACAACGCCTATACAAATATCGTTTTCGCAACTTCACTCATCATCATTTAATATTTGTGTTTGAAGAACTTCATGTGATTAAAATTAACATACATTCATTGACTGCTTGTATTTTTTTTTACTTTTTCGCTGGCGATATAATCTCATTCTTTGAACAGCTGTAAAATCTGTCTTGCCTAAAAAACATTTTTCATTTTAATAACTTCAAAGATTTATAGAAACTACGAATAATATAGAAATGATTTCTAACCAATAAACATACTAATCATTAATCTTATTATCAATATTAATCAAATATTAATCAATATTTTCAAGGAACAGGGTAAAATATTTTTCTGATTCAGGCACTTCTCATTAAATCAAGATTTGTACTACGATGTAACTTTTAAATGTTTATATATCTATGTCGATTTCCTTGTTGATATCGGTACGCATACAACGTTGATGCCTGTACGCACACAACGACAGATCTCCATTCACATACACGACGACTAATCACAATCGATCCGTATAGAAATGATATCATAGAGAGCAAATGACGAATCATTGGCACTCGACTGTTATCTTATCTTATCTGCCGTAACGCACTTCCGTTGCATTTATACGGATATACACTCTAGTCATGCCTAAAGAAGTTTTACTTGAAAAAAACTACTTTTACTTAGATACAAAAAAACTAGGTGTAAGTGATGTTTTATCTTTTGTGGAATGTTGCAAAAACTGCTGTGTATGTATGGATTATCAACGATTTATGTCTCTACTTTTCGTCCACGATTTCGGGCGCACGGGTCAACCGATTTGAATTATTAAAAAAAATTGATTCTCACTGATGGGAAGACGTGCTGATTAGTTTTTGGCATAGACAGGTTCAGCAGTTTTGGTGATACGAAAATTAAGCCTGAGGTTACTTAAATTCCAGGTCACACTTGCGCCCTCCGAAGTAACAATAGACGAGGCAATAACATTTTGATATATTTCTTCGTCTATTGTTACCTCGGATGCCGTGATTTTACTTTATTTACATCAAATTAACCACTGACTTTAAAATGTGTGATAAATACACAAGGATTTTCTTGAAAAAGTAAGAACTGTATCTGGTCAATATTACCAGAAGTATTGCAACGATTGAATTAGGAGGTGTAAATTAATCTACCTGGAGGATGAACAATTGTCTTCGATAATGGATCACAGCATTCTTCGAGTAAAATCTATGAATTCAAGTACAAATTGATGTCATTTGCCAGCAACTTTTATTTGTTCCAGAATTTCAAAAAATGGATTGGTGGTAAAAATATTTGGGAGTATTGAATGAAGCTGTACATCAGTATTTTGAAGAATTTGACTGATCCACTGAAATTGTATCGGTCTCTAAGGACTTTTCTTGGTATATACATATTTTTACCACCTGAAGTCCCGGTCACACATTTCTCTATCAAATTGTTTGCGATCTCTTAGGTGGCAATAGAAGAAGGAATATTATTTTGATTTATTTCTTCTTCTATTGTCACTTCGGATGCCGCGATCAAACACCAAGAAATGCCATAAATGTGTAAGTTTTTAGTGAATACTGGAATCTATGGAATCAATAGTAGAAGGTTTTTAATCTGGAACTAATATAATACCATTTCTAATATTAATATTTATTGCAACAATGCCCTAAAGGCTATTTTCAGTGAAAACCAAATTTTTTGTAATAACTGATTTAAGAAGTCCAAGACGGGAATAGAACCTGAAATATTGTTCTAGCAATGCCAAAACTCTTACTATAGACCCACGAGCAAGCAGATATCGTCTTCAAGTTATAAAAGTATTTATGGTATTAGATAAAAACATAAATCATATTTTGGATCTTAATTTCAAATAGAAATTGATATCACTGCTGCTTGATATCAAGTTGTCCGGGACAGGAACGTTGTAATTGTCAGAAGCTCTCACTATAGATATCATCTTTATGAAAGTTTATAAAAGGTTTCTGTAGTATTTATAGTACTAACGATTGTGCATTTGTCCCTTTGTATATTTCCACACAAATTAGGACAATTATTTTAATAAGTTGTATTTTTTTTACAAATATATATATATATATATATATATATATATATATGTACAGAAATTATTTTGACCCTCATTCATAATATATTCCCATGATTATTATTTCAAGTACAAAAAACGAGACGGGCCTTGACAGACAGAAAATAGACTCTTACGACGAAAAAAAAGCGCCCCTATCATAACACTTAATTGTATCCGTTTATAAATAGCATTTATATATATATATATATATATATATATATATATATATATATATATATAATATTTAATTTGAGTTAAAAAGGCGGGCGTTACATCAATAAAAATAGTATGAGTTTTTAGAAATTTATTTAAAATCCATACGTTTCGGCTAGCATCTTAGCCTTCATTCAGTGGCAGTCAATTTAACTATAAAAATTAAAACTAAATAAATAATATGTAAGAAATTTCATAAAAAAACAATAATAATAATAAAACACTTACAATTTTGTAATCTAATATAACATATGACAACATTATTAATTCATGGTATGAGTATGTGCACATTGATATATATATATATATATATATATATATATATATATATATATATATATTAACATCACGAATGGTATAACACACAAATAAACATGATAACTTAACAAGTTTTCGAAACTATGTATTTTTTTAAGATGGAAATGTCATATTTTTTCTTGAAGCAGTTTTTAGTATGTTTTCAAATTTTAGGGATCTTGTCATTTTTTAAGAAATTTTGACACGTTATTTAGGAACCACGTGTTTGTTTCGTTCAGGGCCGTATTGTCGAATCGTTTGTTTATGACCCTGTCGTTATGCAATTGCAAAAACAACCCCTCAGCAAATCTTCTTTTAATTACATTCTCTTCAAAATGTAAAATTTTTGGGTTGAAAAAAATCTATATTATGGTTTAAATTAATAATATGTTCGGTTAACATCGTCTTAAATTGTTTCGGATTTTTTGAGTTGTTTTTATGTTGATGAAGACGTTTGCTCAGGTTTTGGCTAGTTTCTCCGATATAAAAAAGTTCGCAATTAGAGCAATTAATCTGATATACCAAGTACCTGAGGTGGTCGGAAATAAACTTAGATTTAATTTAATTTGTGTAAAAGTGAAACTAAGGGTTGTATATATATATATATATCTTATTTTCTGTTGCTTTTTTCAATTGCAATCATTATATTTTCTATCTTATAAGTTAACTTACTGATATATAAAAACATGTATCGATTGATTGATGTCTTGGTCTACTATTTTCTATCACTATTTATAGTTTTAAGAGTCTCCTGACCCTATTTGAGATGCATCTCATCGCCTTAGGAAATGAATATAATGCCATAATGTATATATCTTTCACACGATGTCATAAGACTAAAAGTTAGTTCAATAATGGGTTTGCCTCGCCATATGTGCGCGTGTAAGAAGTTCTCTTTATAGAGATTCATCGTTTGGAATTCTTTAAATTCTTCTCGCACTCGATTGCTCAACGACGCAGGGTAATAGACGGAGGGCTGAGGGAAAATTAGAAAGGATAAAAAAACTATTTGGAACTAAATGTATAATATATTAGAAATACATAAGAGTAATGTATGGAGTTGTATATAATTGCTGTGAGTTTAATAGAACTCTTATTTTCTTACTATTGGGGCTGTAAATGAGTACTTTTAGGTGCTTGACTTGATCTCGAGGTGGTATAACTAAATATAAACACCTTTAAAAGATATGTACCACTGGTACTGTACCAGCCTCAATGAAGATTCAAGAAAATATTTTTTGTTGCATAAATTTTGTTTGCGGTCTCTAGCGGTTCATAGATGAAGAAATATTACTTTGATTTATTTCTTTATCTATGAATTCGCCAGATGCCGTAATTAAACACCCAGAAATATGTTGTAGGAACCACCGATGACACCCAAAATATGTAGAGGTTCTATTGATGATACTAATGTAAAAGTTGGATCCTATCTGCTACCACCAAACAAAGACCTTTGATATGATTAAAATCGAAAATGAAAATTTTTATAGATCTTTACGTTTCAAAACCTTCTGAGCATTTTGGCATACCTTAGAAAAAATGGATGTATGTGTGTGTGTGCGGATACAAATTTTCGTCGACGATTTCGGTAACACGGATGTAGTGATTTGAATCATTCAAAAATCATTCGATTCGTATTGATAAGGAGACGTGCTGATTAGTTTTTGGCGAAGGCAGATTTAGCCGTTTCGAAGATATGGGGCAAAAAGTGCCACAAACGGTAACTCAGTTTATAAGAGAACGGAACGTCCGATTTGAATAGTTCAAAAAACATTTTACTTGTATTGACAAGATGAAGAACTGATCAATTTTTTATGAAGGCAGGTCTAGCGGTTTCGGAGAACTAGTGAAAAAAGTAAAAAAATGCCATTTGGCGGTCAAAAATAATCATTAGACAGAGGCACATCAAATTATCAGATATTTTACAGAGATTTTTACAATAAGTTTAAATTTTATTTACATTCATATGGGTTCCGTACCAATGTTTATCCGCTAGACGGCGACGCGGCGCTTACGCGCTTTGATATTTTGTCTCTATGCAGTTAAAGCAGTACGATAGCTTTGAAAAAATGTTCAGAATTTCCAAATTATTTCAAAATAAAGAAAAAATCTCTATTTTTTTTTAATTTTTCGTCAAAAATTTATAGTTTCTCAAAAATTTATAGTTTTCGAAAAAAATTTTCGAAGTAAAATTTTTTCAAATGTTTATCTTTTAAAAAAAAAAAAACTTTTGGTACGGGAAGTTCCAGCAATTAAGGCACTAGTTTATTTTTATATTTAGAGTAAGTTTACTGTACATAATTGGTGACCCGAACTTCCGAAATATTTTTTACTGGCATTAGATGAAGATAATTTGCTTCGATTGAGTATAAATTTACTTTATTCGAGAATAGTTATACTCATAATCACATTTTTAGTAATAACATAACAATAAATAGTACATCGGGTTTAAAAAAAATATAATTTTTCCTAATTATTTAAAAATATTTTAAGTAGCATTGAAGAAGGTCTGACTTAAAAGAGCACTCTCTTATCTTTTACTAGCCTGAAATGAAGATATTTTTTGTAAGATAAAAGATAATAAAATTCCTTTAGCTCTTTACAAAATATTCTCAAAAAACTAGGTGTAAGTGGCATTTTGCCTTAGAACAAGTGGTATGAACTTTTCTTATTTAGTTGTTTGATATGTGTTATGTGCTTTGATGTATGTTCTTTGGTTTTTACAGTATAATCATTGCTGATATCGCAATAACAGAATATAACAGAATCGCATTTTTGTTTAGATTTTTAATTATATGTATCAACACAGCAATGCGTAATAGAGTACTGGTAGTTAATTATAAACTTTATAAAATTTCTGAAAAAATATTTTTTTACCTTGCTAACTTATAATTGCAATTATAATTCTGTTACTTTTTTCGCCCAGCTCCCTGTCTATGAGACATTGTACTGAAATGAGTGATTCGAAACATAATGGTCTTTATTCTGTGTTTTGTTAGACAGGATGTTCTCAATTACTCGATATAAAATATAAAGCACGAGAAGCTGAAGCAGACCAACCAACGCACATAGGACATACATACATTTAAATGCACATCTTTACAAAAGTTAATATTGCATTTATATCTATGTTTTGTTTTATCTCTCGACGGCCAACGCTTTTGCTGCATATCAAATGTTTGCCCTTGAATTTTCATATTGATGTCATTTTAAAATGCTATGGTAATTAGGTTCTACATGTTAATTGATTTTCATAATAAACATTTCAATTGTGCAGGGTGTCCCAGAACTCAACAACCCAAAATGGGATGACAGTATTGATTGCAACTGTAATTCAAAAAAGAGTGCGCGTAAGGTTCATACGCGATGTAAAACTGTACAAAGTAGCAAATTTAAGTTTAGTAAAAATAAATACATCATATAACAATTTTGAATAATGTTTATTAGTAATATGGTTATACTCGTTATGCACACATGTATTAGTGTCGACCATTATACACATTTATATAATGATAAATTATAAATTATATATATATGATAGCATTAAAAATATGTATAATATTTAAAAACAATAATGTAATTAATCTCGTGCTTCAAATATGACATGATCGGTTTGTCATTGTAATTAACATTTAGAAATGAACCTTTATTAGAGAAATGAAGTAATTGCTGATTAATAAATTCGATTATGTTAAACAACGCCTAAACAAATATTGTTTTCGCAACTTCACTCATTATTTAATAATTGTGTTTGAAGAACTTCATGCAATTAAAATTAACATACATTCATTGACTGATGGTATTTTTTTGACTTTTCGCTGGCGATATAATCTCGTTCTTTGAACAGCTGTAATATCTGTCTTATAAATAAATATTTATAGAAACTACGAATAATATGGAAATAATTTATAATCAATAAACTTACGTTTCTTACATCGCACAGATTTTTCATTTGCTCTATTATTTGCACTAGGGGGACGAGATAAAATATTTTTCTGATCCATACATTTTTTTAACTCAAGATTTGTACTAATTTTTGATATTAAAATGTAATGACATGAAACGCCGAAAAATGAAAAATATGCTTCACGCTTTCGGTGACGTACGCACGTACAAAGAGTCTCGCACAAATACGACGACTAATCACAATCGACCTGTATAGAAATGATATCGTCGAGAGCGAATGACGAATCATTGGCACTCGACTCTGCCGTAACGCACTTCCGTTGCATTTGTACAAATTTACACCCTAGTCGCGCCTAAAGAAGTTTTACTTCAAAAATGTACCTCATTGTGCATTTTTCTTGGGTTTTCATGTTTAACTCATTTTTTTTATTTTAGTATCACACTAACGAATATTGTTTAATTTTTCAAACCTGAATGCCTAATTGAACCATAATAATGTTTAAATGATCAAAGCACTAATAAAATGATGTAGTTTTACCAAATATATTTTGATTTTCGAAAATGGATCTGAGACATTATTTATACGTTTGACGTAAAAATACGTAAATATGTATGAATTAATTTAATTTCTACCTTATAAATATTCTGAAATTGTCCAACTGTAAAATCCGGTTATTACTTCCAATCCAACAACCGCATTTGTAAATAAATATGAATAGTTCAATATCTGCGGTCAAACCATTTTATTTCTAGTATGGAAATTAAAAACAGCGGTTTTTAATAAATAATTTCAAAACGAAATTGTTACTTTCATTATCCAAGACAAGTCTCGAAAAGATTGTAGAATTCTTTTGCATTTAAATAGAGAAATCATGAAACGGATGCTTTTCTAGAACTATATGGGTCAATGTAAATGACAAGTTGAAAAGTCGATTTTCATACAAATAGTAAATTTCTTACAATCTATGGTTTTGGGGATTTGAAAGTTTCTTCTTAAAACAGTCAAAAACTTTGTTGTAAAAAGTAATAATGGATTGAGACATAACATCAATAAAATGCATGTTTTTTTTTTTTTCAAAAAGATGATTATAAAATCTATAAGTTTCGAAAAATATTCTATTTTTATAGTGCTGTAATAAATTGGTAATAAGTATAAATATAGAAATTTGCAAGAAAAAATGACTGTTATGTACAAAATAATTATAAATTTTCTATAAATAAATTTAATTGGCAAACACTAAGCGGCACAACAAATGAAAACATATGACGCAAATAAAGAACAATACATCGTCTTCTATTTAAATATTATTACACACTATATATATATAAGAATATATTTATATATACATATGTATTTTATATTTTAGAACAAGTTAAGTGTAAAAAAAAACTAGAAAATATCCACCTACAAACGTATTAAGTCGAGCGAGATAAATTGATAGTTTGATCGTTGCCAATTTAAAAATAAAGATTTCTCATTAAACGTTTTGAATAGATAATATTTCTCATATATATTAATACCTCATTCACAAAAATCAAATGGGTAAAAGTTTTTGCAAATGGATAAAAGTGGTGGAAAATGAGATATGGTATTATTTTACACAATTAAAAGCTAAGTGAAAAAGGCTAAAAATATAATCACAGCTAGAAAGAACAACCATTGGGTTGCCTAAAAATTTACAAAACAATTACTAAAATGTCTTTACGAGATAGACCAATTGTAATTCATATAGAAATACACCAAAAGAAATACTATATTACATTTTATGTTCAGAGTTCATTTAATTTTGACCAAATTTGCTTCAAAATTTGATTTTTTTAAAAGCCTCAAACGATTTTATATTTATTGCAAATCAGTCTGATTATTTCCAAATATTGGGATGTTCTTGAAACTGGCCTCAAGGCAAAATTCTACTAACACCTAGTTATTAATGTATTTATTATTAACTTCCCTAAATGAAAATTTTTGCATTTCTCGACGTTTTGAGGGCTTCTGAACATTTTGGCATACCTCAGAAAAAATGGATGTGTGTGTGTGTGTTCTGTGTGTTTTGTATGTCCGCATTTTTTCGTCCACGTTTTCGGGCGCACGGATCAACGGATTTGAATAATTGTTTTTGAGGATAAAAAATCATTTCATCTTTTTTTTTATTTTCCATAAAATATTTTTGTAGTTTTAGATTAAAAATTCAAAAAATTACCCAGGCTAAGCACAGTCTAAGGTACAAATGTTTACAGAAGTGCGTTTAGACATTTTATGTCCAATTTTGTGAAAACTATTGAAAAATGTGAAAATGCCGCCAAGCTAAGCACAGTATAAGTGAAAATGTCGCACAGAATGTGATTTACATTTGATTTGCTCAGATATAACAAGATAGCAAATTTAATGAAAGTTACAGTACTTGTAATAATATATATGAAAACGTTTGAAATTTCTCTAATGTTTTATTACGGTACGGGAAGTTCCAGTAATTTGCTTTAAGGCACGATGCCATACACCAGTTAGTTATTACTATTATTATTTATGAATATTTTATACACTATATATATTGCTGATGTTTGTGTATTGTGATGACTAATCTGAATGGAATTTTAGAGTCACTTGTTGGTGACCCCTATGTGACATATGCGATAATATTGCGGCGTATTAATACCTTCTATATTTCATTATATATATACATATTATCTTTATATTAAGGTTATCTCGACATTTCTAAAAATACACCGAATTCCGTCTCCTAACATTTTGACCTTTGGTTAATTTCTGTGTTTTTTCCTTTAAGGTCCATGGGCATTCTACTTCCTCCTGTGTCGCAAGTGACCAGCTGCCATTCCATCCTGAGTTCGACGAATTCGACATATTCGCCGGTAAATAATTCGACACTGGGCTATGTGGCACCTGTACATCCACCAGGACACTCTTTAAGTATATACACAGGTAATAAGTCAAAGACATCACCAAATTATCGATATCAGGAGATAAACGGCCACATTGTTAAATTTTTAACGAAAGAAGATAAATTTTAGAAAAATAGCAAAAAAATATTTCTACAGACTAATTAGCTGTGAATTGTACTGAACATAGTTCAATTTTTGTTTTGTTTGTTCGGTATATGATATTTGTTGTGATTTAGTTGGTTTTTACTACCCCAGGTGCAAATTATGCAAACTCATCAGGCCTGGTACATCACCAGCAACATCACCAACGAAATCGAAGTTTAGATTCGGTTCTGCAAAGGATACCAGAAGTTGACATTACGCCAAGTCCGACGGAACCACCACCTGCTGATCACACGCCCATTCACGGTAAGATAATAGAATCACCAGAGTTGATTTTTTTTTTATTAACTTCCCGAAGGAGAAGTTTATGTTTTCATCAAAAAATCCGATTCGCTAATTTTATGTTTTCTCGACGTTTCAAGCCGTTCTGAATCGAATGAGACCAACATTTGGAAAAAGTATGTGTGTGCATGAACAGATGTTTTGCCGTAAACCGAGTTGTTTTATAAAAGACGGCTAGAACGATTTCAAAAATTTAAAAGCCATTCGATGTATTTCGATGAGGACTAGAGTTTATCAATTTTGATCGACGATCAGCCAAGCCGTTTCTTTGTAAATCGCAGAAAAGTGAAAATAATTTCGTCCACGTTTTAGCCCGCAATTCTGAATCGATTGTGAAAATTCAAAAACCGTTCGAAAGATATTGGTTGGTAATGCGTGCTGATTAGTTTTTGGTAGAGATTGGCCGGGCCGTTTTCTTGTAATAAAGTGTTAAAAAAAATTCCACGATTTTTATTATTTTTTTGACCGTAGATACCATAGTCTTTTAGATCCTACTAAAATATTACGGTCCTACGACAACTCGTTTAGCTTTAAAAATTCGTCAAAGTTTGCAAAAATTGGTATCGATTTTTTGGCATTTGCCAAAGTTAAAACTTTCATCGACCTTTTCTCAAAAACGCCTGAACCGATTTCAGAAATTTAAAAGTCATTTGATGTATCTCGATGACTACTATCGTTCGTCAGTTTTGTTTGACGATCTGACAAGCCGTTTCTTTGTCATTTGAAAGAAGTGTTAGACTTTTCGTCCACATTTAAGCTCATCCTACCGAATCGATTTTAAAAAATCAAAAACTGTTTGAAAGATATTAGTGGGGAATGATTCTGATTAGTTTTAGGTGAAAATCTACCGAGCCGTTTTCTTGTAATTAACTGTTGAAAAAAAATTTAGGCCGATTTTTATGGAACTTTTTTGGGCGATATATATCATGGTCTTATAGAACTTACTGAAATATTACAGTCTTACGACAAGTAGTTTAATTTTAAAAATTCTTCAAAGTTTGAGAAAATGAGTAGTTTTTTTGACGTCTGTTGATATTAAGATTAGACGATTTATTTGGTATAACGATAGAGTACTTGGTCTTGATGAACATACTGAACCATCAAAGTTCTACGGAAACTGGTTCAATTATAAAAATTGTTTATTTTTGAAAATTTGCTCTTAGAAAATATTCCGAGTTAACGTGTTCGCTCGTTTTCATACTTCAATCACTTATAAATTAATTTATTTTTTATTGATCGAGTCGATTATTTACACATATCGGGAGGAAGTTCATGTAAATTGCCTCAAGGCAAAATACCAATACCAATTAGTTTTTATTTGATTTTTAGGATATGGTAAGGGTAGGATATGGATGTTAGATAATAGAATCACCAAAGTTGATTTTTTTATTAGATTTTTCGGATATGGAAAGGCTAGCATATGGATGTTTCGATTTGATTTAATTGGCAATATATTTTTATTTCAGTTGGACATCCTTTGAGTGTGCATCATCTGAAACTGAAAGCTCATCAAAGTCAAGCACAATCAGAAACGTGCGTCCAGTCCATGACAATTAAGAATAAACCTTTATCCAGCATCATATCGTCAGCAAATCAGAGCAAAAACCAGAGGAACGAGAGAGATGAACTCACCAGTCTGGGATCTGACGATTCTGGTAAGGAAATATAAAATCCATTAAGGGGGTATTCTAGTATAGAAATTAAAAAAAAATCGATTTTTTTTATTTCATATTTCAAAGTTCAACTATCTAAGAATATGGGTACGAGAAGGTTTTTGAAAATTTGGGTTATTTTTGGAGATATAGGCATTTCACTGGCCCGATCTCCAAACTGGTTTAATTGGACCAAAGGCATTAGGAAGTCATTAGATCAATTTAGGATAGTTTATCGTCAGATGAATTATTAATTCGATGTATAGGTTCAGAAACTCATTATTGTTCACGTACAATTTTGTCTACTCGTGTTAACTCCATATATGCTTAGGTTAATTTCAAAAATTCATAACGGTTGTACTATGCATAATTAAGAACTGTAATTTTAGTATGTTTTACTATAAAGTATATACTATGAGTGTACATTTATACAATTTTATATTTTCGAACAAATTAGTAAAGTTTTTAGACATGTAACAGCATTTTGTTACGTACAACTTTGAGAACAATAATGAATCTTTAAACTCGTTGATTTGGATTTTCGCGCCGAAACACATTCATTCCCGATCTCGGGTAATTGAAATAGCAATATTTTGTTGCTGTTTGCATATTCAATGAAGGTTTCTTTTCGATTTTAAAAATGATGACTCTTATGGTAATGCAAATTGGGCCAAAAACTCATTCATTTGCTGTAAGATAAGACAACGCTTCAAAGGAGGTTAGAACTGCTCCATTGGAAGAGAGAAATGCAGAAAATTTTTTTTTTTGAAGTAGAAGAAGGTCCGTTGCATAAAGCAGGAATGACAAATTAAATAAAAAAAAGTATAACATATTATTTTTTTACTTTGAGAGCAAAAAACTTCACGCAAAACTTTAAATGCGTTTTTCTCAGAACTGACTTTTTCAGTACTGTTGACACGATTTCTCGAGTTCTACTCGACCGATTCACTGGAAATGTTCAAAGAGTCTTGTTTATAGACCTATCTGTAGCCCGAACTAGAATCATCCCCAAATTCAGTAAAAAAAACTCAGTGAAACTCAAAAAAAAAAATATTAAAAAAGACACTTTTTTTCAAACAGTCGTCAATTTCCGATGGCTAGGAGGGCTGAAATCATGCCAAGACTGAGGTGCCAATTTTTTGAGACCACCCATTTCATCAGCTGCCAATTTCTTCAATTTTCACCTTTTTTGTTTTAAATTTTGTTTTGTATTTTAATAATATTAATAAACAAGTGTTTTATTTATTAATAAAAAAATGGATAGTAAAAACATTCATTGCTTTCTTTTACGACACTTTAAAAATGTTCTAAAATTCATTGCTCTACACTAGATTACCCCCTTAAATCGACAAGAATTCTTTGTCGTTAACCAATTTGTATTTTCTAGGTATAATGTGTGGTTCAGAGAGCGGCGACAGCCTCCGCCTGATCAAAACCCACCATTTAGACCTGAACCTAGTAAACCAGCCCAGGAGCAGGACGGAAAGCCTAGAAGACGACTCCGATCTGGATCTAAACCTAGATGCAAACTCAGACGATCTGGTCAACCTGGAAGAAAACGGAGTATCACCTACCTGCAATCAAGATGACATTGTCACAAGTGAAACAAATGAACTTTTACCAGACCAAAGTGAACATTCGAACAATGTTGAATCGGTGCAGGTGGTTAATTTAGTGCCCAGGATAAGTTTAGAGGATAGGTCGAGTGAAATGGTGGTGGACGGTTTGTGCCAGAAACTTAATGGAAAGTGTTTTGTTACGGACTCAAATGCTGAGAGTTGTAGTGGTAAGGATGAAGAGACTGGTGTTAAGATTGAGAAAGTCGATGGTGGTGAAGAAGGAGTTGTGGAGATTATTAGCAAACAGGAACCGCCTTCCGGGGCAGGATTTAAGGTAGAATAAAGGATAAGTAGTAAATAATAAATAGAAGTCTGTCCGAAGGCAGGTTCATGGTATGGGAGCATCGATCAATTATTTCCTCAAGCAAATTGTAATAGATGCAAGTAGTATAAACATATAGGCATGTATATAATTCAGCCTTCAGAATGATTTTTTTACTAAGGTATATTAATTTTTATGCACAACTAGATGACCTGACAGACGTTGTGCTGTACCCATGTCTACAATTTTTTAATATAACATACTAATATTTACCGTTTACCTAAAAATAAGAATTATTGTATTTTAAATTACTCTTCACGCCTAAATGCATATACATTTATAATACGAGCAGTGTTAAATGTAGAACTGCTTTAAATAAAATGATGAGTCTCGATACCCACACTATATTCGGAATTGAAGTCTTTTAAACGGTATAACATAATCATAACCATAACATAACACTGGTACTTCATGTTAGATTAAATTAATTTATTTTCATATTATTTAAGATATCCAGAATTGCATTTTAAACTTCTCCTAATCGATATCGTGAGGGCCGAATTGAATGCATTCATCTCTACTTTCCCATTTGTTGTTATAAAGTGAAATTTTTACAAATTTTAAAAATATTGTGTAATTATTAGTAAAAGATGCAAAGAAATTATATATTGAAAAAAAAAACTATATTGAAAATTTAATATCCGAATCTTGTGTTGGCGCCCCCTAAGGCGTGCGCTCGTATTTTTCCCATGCATTGCATTGAAGGTAGGACCGGCCCTGATTAATACTTAATTTCATATTTTAAGTGAATTAATTTGTCATATCCTGTTCATATGTGTATCATTCAATCTGCCATACATATACTGTATATTATATTATTTTAATTTCTGGCACATCTCAGCTGCTTTTTTGGCAATAATAATGTAAACATTTCATTTTTCTTATTCATAATCATAAATTTGTTATATATATTCTAATATTGTCTAGGTTCATAAGTAAATTGAAATTTTTTGGCAGATGATAGTTTTCATTTGTTTTTTAATGCAAACAATGACATGTCGTTTTTTTGCATTTTATATACATCCTAGAAAATTTTCTTAACAAACTTCAGAAAGGTTTATCAAAATCCGAATAATCGTTTAGAAGTAGTATAAAGCGAGTGCTTGTAATTTAATATGAATTTTATATAATAGCAATAAAGCTCGAATTGATTCTACGTTTTAGTTAGAAAACGTTTGTATGTGAAAAAGAAAAGAGCTGTTTTTAGGGTTTTCCCGGCAATTATTAGATTTTTTCTCGCCGTAAGAACCATCCTTGGACTTCAACGAACATTTTAAAAACAAGAATTGGCCAAATTGGTTCAGGCGTTGTTGAGTTATGAGCTTACCAACACATTTTGCGATTCATTTTTATATATAAGATTACGAAGACTGCTGCTTGACATCAAGCTGTCCGAGGCGTGTATCTAACCCTTATTACGAAGTCTATATCTTTAACCACTAGGACGAGAAGAAGCCTTAGCAAAATACCTAAACATATTTTACGTTTTATTTAAAAATCTGTTATTGCAAATAAGAAAATGCAAAAATATTAAATATTTATAAATATTATACCGTTATCTCGGCGATTAGTAATACCCGATGTATTACTGATGTATTATCGGTTGATTGATTATATTTAATTAAAATAAATATTATTATGCAATGCGATTAGAATTTTTGTTTACGTAATTCACAAACAATTACGACTCGAGTAAAAATTAATGATAACGTTCGTCGTCGACAATTGATGGTAATGTATAAAAGAATTCTTTATTGAATTTCAAGGAGTTCAACTTCATTTCAGCTATTATTGATTGTTTCGATTGATTAAATTAAAGCGATGATTGTTACAAATTCGTATTGATAATTTAAAATTGTAAAATTGACATAAAACTCTAAAGAAAAATAAATGGTTTTTATGTAAAGCTTAAACTAGTGGTGTATGGCATCGTGCCTTAAGGCAAATTGCTGGTACTTCCCGTACCTTAATGAAATATTCGAGAAATTTTAAACGTTTTCAAATATATTATTACAAATACTGTAACTTTCATTATTTTTGCTATCTTGTTTGTTATATCTGAGCAAATCAAATGTAAATCATAAATCAATTTATCTCCAGAACATTAACAATCGTCGTTTCATTTCTAATTCAATTTAAAAAAAAAATAGTTGCCTAATTTACACAAAATTGAAAAAGCACTCCCGTATAGTCACAGTCTAAACGCATTTGCAAATAATTCTGTGCGACATTTTCACTTATACTGTGCTTAGCTTGGCGGCATTTTCACATTTTTCAATAGTTTTTTTTTCACAAAATTGGAAATGTGCTCCAGTAAGTAAACAGTCTAAACGCACTTGGGTAAACATTTGTACCAGAGTGGCGCTTAGACTGTGCTTAGCCTGGGTGATTTTTTGAATTTTTAATACAAAATTATAAAAATATTTTATGGAAAATAAAAAAAAGATGTAATAATTTTTTATCCTCAAAGCAATTGTTTTGTCAATACAAGCAGAAAGTTTTTTAGATCATTCAAATCGGACGCTTAGTTCACTCAAAAACTGCCATTTTTTGCACATTTAGCTCTGTATCTTCGAAATGGCGGGACCTGACTTTGCCAAAAACTAATCACCTCTTCTCCTAATCATTACAAATTGAATGTTTTTTAGATCATTCAAATCCGATACTCCGTTCTCTCAAAAAATCGATTTCTATTTTCTGCATTCTTTGCTCTGTATCTCCGTAACAGCTGCACCTGCTTTTGCCAGAAACTAATCAGCACATCTCCCTATCAGTAGGGATGGAATGTTTTTTAAATCATTCAAATCGGTTGATCCGTGCGCCCGAAAACGTGGATGAAAAAATGTGTTCGCATTTACAAAACTTTCACACACATACACATACACACACATCCATTAGTTTTCTGGGGTATGCCAAAATGTTCAGAAACCTTCAAAACGTCGAGAAATGCAAAAAATTTCATTTTAGATTTTCCGCCCATTACTATAACAGTACATCTAATTTGGATAGATCTCGATTTGGTTTCTCATTTGAATATAAATTACAACATAATTACAACACCTTCAGTCGCCAAAAAAAAGCTTGGTGATGACATCATGCTTCATACGAAAGTTGGCAAGGTGTAGGTGGATGAGAAAGAAGCCATCGACATCAACAACAAATATGTATGCAATTATTTCCATTACCATTTTAGGATTTCACCCTGCGCCTGCTGGAGTCCAAACTCTTCGACATGTCCTTCGCCATTCACTATTTGTTCAAATCGAAGGAACCAGGAGTCCAGATGTACATCGGCAACAAGATCTTCTCCTTCAAGGACCAGGATGTCGACTTTTATATTCCTCAAATGGTCAGCATGTACGTCCAGATGGCCGATGTGGCGGAGGCTATTCATCCTTACTTGGTGCACAGGTAAAAAATATAATTATATAACTAAGTAATGTAATATTTATAATATAACTAGCAAACCCGACGAACTCCGTTTCGCCACCAGATGGTTTCGTGAGAAAGATGAAGAAATTTTTTGTTTGTTTTATATTTGAAAAGGAAAAATTTGATTTTATTGCACAACAGTAATGAATTTATTTCGATTACAAAAATCGAAGTGTTTTTTAGTTGAACTTCTCTAATAAAATGAAAGTGAATCCGCCAATTATCCGTTTCATTGAAGTGCTCTTTGGTAAACCACATTTTTTGTTTTTTGGTCTGACGTTAACACAAACAAAGCGGATGGCTTTTCATATATATATATATATATATATATATATATATATATATATATATATATATATATATATATATATATATTGTAAGTAATATATTAATATATTAACTACTTCAATTTATTTATGTTTTAGGTGCAGGCAGAGTGTTGATTTTTCTTTAAAATGTGCTTGGTTACTCGAGGCTTACAGTTCTGATGCTGAATTGTCGACGAAGAAGAAGTCACATGGAACCAAGCTACGGAATCACATATTAAATGATGAGTTTAGGTAAATAAACGGTGTACTGTACCACTCGTACAGTTCCAAATATGTCTTGAGATTGTTTCTTCCGAAGGAAGTGAAAATAGATATATCAACCAGTATCGTTTTTTTAACAGGCCAAGAGATTCAGAAAACCAGCGCAAAAAATCATCACAAGGCGGTGTAAGTCAAAACGAGAACTCCCTTGCCGTCAACCAGACAGTGACCAACAGATTTCTATCCCCGATCAAAAAGACCCATCAGAGATCACAATCGGATGCCACTGGACTTTACCAAGGTAAAATAAAGGGTATACAGCAATATATACAAAACAAGACATTGACAGTGTAGAGTAGAGATGGGTAACTCACTCCGTAGTTATCACTTCGATACCACTCCTCCCTTGGAGTGAATCCGAGTGGAGTTGTCTCACAGGATTTGTCATATCCGACTTCCCTAAACTGATACTAAATCTGTTAACATGTGCAGATATTTGCTTGAGATTTTTTACTTTTACAAAGATTTGAGTCGAAAGAAATGTCTTTTTCTCTAAGGACTTTCCGGGTACACAATGTCTCAAAATAATGCTATTTTGTATTCTATATTCTGTATACGATAATGTTTGTCTGTAAATGAGCTCTCCCAATGGTATACCACCAGCTAAAAAATATTTAGTATTATATTATAACTTTTACACAATTATGATTTGACAATTATGACAAAAGTAAATAGTATGCTAATCAAACCATACCTGATGTATAATTAATTCTTGAAAAGTAAATAATACTAGTGGGGTGGGTGGCATCGTGCCTTAAGGCAAATTGCTGGAACTTCCCGTACCGTAACGAAATGTTCAAGGAATACTGAATGTTTTCAAATAAATTATCATAAATATTGTAACATTGTCTAATATTTATAAGAATTATATAAACTGAATTGCAAAGTTGAAATTATTTGTTTAAAGTATATTGGAACTATAGTCAGAATTAAAAATTAAATCTGAATTATTTTCGATATACAAAAAATTAAAAAAAAAAAAATTTGAACAATTTTTTTTTTCAAAATCAATTATTTTGTTAAAACAAGCAGAAAGTTATTTGAATCATCTGAATCAGATGCTTAGTTCTCTCAAAAACTGTCATTTTTTGCTCTGTATCTCCGAAACCGCTGGACCTGCCTTTGCCAAAGACTAATCACCCCTTCCCCCCGTCAATACGAATTGAATGTTTTTTAAATCATTCAAATCGGATGCTCCGATCTCTCAAAAACTCGATTTCTATTTTCTGCACTCTTTGCTCCGTATCTCCGAAACGGCTGGACCTGCCTTTGCCAAAAACTAATCAGCACATCCCCCTATCAATAGAAATCGAATGTTTTTTGAACCATTCAAATCGGTTGATCCGTGCGCACGAAAACGTGACTGGAAATTTGTATCCACACACACATACACACACACACACACACACACATCCATTTTTTCTGAGGTATGCCAAAGCGTTCAGAAACCTTCAAAACGTCGAGAAATGTAAAAATTTTCAATTCCGATTTTCGGCCCATTACAATAACTTACCCTACGGGAAGTTAAAAAAAAATGTGAGGTATTATTATTTTGTGAAAAATATTATACACAAAGATTTGTTCTCATTTCATATATAAGGTTCACTGCATTAGTTTCATATAAAAGTAAACATATACAAAGGATTCTCTATTTTCTCTTCAAAAATAATTACAAAATTGATTTTGATTCCCAAGTTTTTTGTCAATTTGAGATTTGTATGCATAATGTAGTAGTAATTATTATAATAAAAGAAACAAAAATGTTTGAACCATTTGTAAACTATTTCCAAAATCTCAGTAAATCTTTAGATATGTTAACAACACACTATAAAACACATTTGTGTCAAGTATTATGTTTCAAAGTTGTAGGAGTAGTGGAGTTGTTAAGTGGATATAACTCCTCTCTGAAGTGGAGTCAAATCCTAATCAATCCGGCTTCGGATATGATAAACCCATCTCTAAGAGTCTATGGTGAAAATTGTTTGTTTTAGGTTTAAGAAGACTGATCAAAGCTCCATTTAGTCCTAAATTGACACTAGGCGATTTGGACAGTGGACGTGCCTTCGATAATGGTTGTACCTGCTTCGATTCTCGAACAGGAGCCGTTAATGAATTGAGAGGACGGAGAACTTACTGCTCTTGTGGGGTAAAATTAATTTAGTAACTAAACAACCGACCAAGATCGATTTCTAAACCAACAATTTCCTTCCAGGCTCCGAGGTTAGCTCCACAAATGGAATTCATCCAAAGTCTACTGACCATCGGTCGATTATTAGCCACAGTACCTTCCAAAGAGACAAGGACTGCTCGCCTGCAAGCACAACTTGGTAAATTGAACTTGAATTTACCGGCAAGGGTTTGGCTACCTATACATTCAAGGTACGATGGCAAAGATTGTAGTCAATTTATGTGTAGAGTTGTAAAACTGATTGTGTTGTTTGTAGAACACCACATCACGTTGTCAGGATTCCACCACAGGCTAGTGCTTGTCTGAATAGCAAGGACAAGGCGCCTTATATAATATATGTTGAGGTTTTGGAGGTGGAAGACTTCTACGCGTGTCCTGTACCTGCCAAAGTCATGGGCACTAATTTGAGGCATACCAAGAGCGAAGAGCACCTGTTAATAAATGCTGCTAACACCAGTAATACAACAAATTCGAATTCTGCAGAAAATGGTGATGCTTCCAATAATGTTATGCTAGAGGAACCACTTTGTGATGCGATTGTTGATGCTGACAACTGCTGGTCGCAAGAGGACGATGAAATATCACAACAGGTACCAAAATATCAGTCAAACAATTGTGAAAATATTTTTACCATCTGTTTTTTTATTAGTATCTACAACTCCGGACGACTTCACGTAACAATTTGGAGCGCGACACGATATCCCAGTTGTCACAATTGTCTCAGGATTCATCAGAGACTACGAATAGCCAATGTGCTTACAATGGTGTTACGAATTCTGGTGCCAATGGTGGAAGCAATCAGGCTGGTGGAACCCAGCAAACTAGTCATAATTTTAATCCTGGCGACATCAGAAGAAGGTTGTCTGAATGTCTGAACGGCAGCGAAAGGGAGAAGAACTTTAAACACGATCCTGAAGATCCTTCAGCTGCTGCATTAAAGGTAAGGAAAAGATGGAAGACAATTTATGCAGAATTGTTATACTCAATTTGTATTTATCCAGGAACCTTGGGAGGATAAACAAAGAAGAGTCAGGGCTGATTCCCCGTACGGTCATTTATCAAATTGGAGACTCTTGTCTGTGATTGTCAAATGTGGAGATGATCTGCGTCAAGAATTGATGGCTGAGCAGTTGTTAAGGATGTTGCAACAGATTTGGCAGCAGGAACGTGTACCGCTTTGGTTAAGACCTTACCAGTAAGTGACAAGAGAGTAAAATAAATTGTGTTGGTTCAGGATTTATGGAATAACTAATTATGTTTGTTCAGGATTATGTGCATAGGTAACGACTGTGGACTGATTGAACCAATTTTAAATACGGTGTCCCTGCATCAGATCAAGAAGCATCGTCTGAACTTGTCTTTGTTGGAACATTTTTATAGAGAGTTTGGTTCAGCAAATTCTGAAGAATTTCTTATGGCACAAAGGAACTTTGTTGAGAGTTGTGCAGCTTATTGTTTAGTCTCTTACCTAGTCCAGGTTAAAGACAGGTAAGACTGATTTAATACAACTGCCTTTTACAGATTATTAACAATTGTTTTTCCAGGCATAATGGCAATATACTCCTAGATTCAGAAGGCCACTTAATCCACATTGATTATGGATTCATATTGTCCTTGTCTCCAAGAAATTTGGGATTTGAGATGTCACCGTTTAAGTTGACCCCAGAATTTGTGGAAGTGATGGGCGGCTGTGAATCTGATCTATTTCGATATTTTAAGGTTTTGATGTTGCAAGGTTTGATTGCTGCCAGAAAACACATGGATAAAATTACTGGTTTGGTGGAGATCATGAGAAGTGGTAAAGGATAATAATAATAATAAATGGTTGCCTGCTGCCTAGTTCTGTTTAAAATGTTTTTTTTTATCTTTTTTCAGGTTCACAACTCCCCTGTTTCAAATCAGGTGCAGGAAATACTGTGCACGATCTCAAAAATCGTTTCCATTTGTCTCTGACAGAGGATCAACTTTGTGAATTGGTGGAGCATCTTGTCGAGTCCAGCATGCACTCAATATCGACTAAGTTGTATGATAGTTTTCAGTATCTCACTAATGGAATTCAGTAAAGCCAACTTGTATAAATAATTATAGATTTATAATGATGATAGATAAATTTTTGTATATTGTTCATAAAAATTATATTATAGTTAAGCATACATGAAATGTTTATAAGATTTTTTATTCCGATATATATATATATATATATATATATATATATATATATTTATTATTGGTAATTTACATCAATGCAATAATATAGATATATCTATATAATAAAATTATATGTATATATATATATATATATATATATATATAAATTTTACAAATTTCTTCTTAATTTATAATATGATAAAAAAAGACCTGTCCTAGGGAATAAGTTATCTAAATACTATTATTAAAATAAAGTCATAACTTTAAGAATTAATTCCTAAAAAAAATAATACTCAAAAAAAACTATTCTATCATATTAAATATGTTTAAATTAAGAATTTATATGCCTTTTTGTCTATAAATATAAATATAACTATATAAATATTAGAGAAAGAGAGTCATCATTGCAATAGATAGATTTTAGCTTATTTTATATAAATAAATATTATATTATATTATATTATATTTAATATTGTTATAAGGACTTAGTGAAAGGATGCCATAAGTTCTTCTCAAAGTTCAATCATCAAATAAATAAATTATACGTGTATACTGATTTGACTAATGTTAGCTCTGGTATACCATGAAAGATTGATTCCTTTTTATATTGCAATTTTTCTGGTGTTGTCTCAAAGTCAAGAATTGATTTAATTACTGGTTTCTGGTATATCACTAAAAATCCCTTTCGATTTATATTTTGTATTGCAAAATTTGATTTCTGATAAAAGGTTGTGGCTTTTCGAAGTGTATATGATGTGTGAGATTTGTTTCTCAAAAGTGTCTTATTTTTATCATGTAGCTCCTACTCTATTAAAGCCAAATTATATTATTAACCGTTTCATAGAAATTGTAGTAAAATTAATATTTATCAAGTTTATATGCATATATATATATATATATATATATATACATATATAAATATATATTTAAAAAAAGATGTACATATAAAATATATAATAATAGATAAGTATTTGCATTTGCTAATCTAATACTAAATAATGTTTATTGAAACTTTTGACTGTATAATATAAATTGAAAATCATATTTCATGTAATGGGTTTTTGTATATATAATTGCTGACTTCTGAAATATACAAATGACTTTTTATTTCGCCATCACCCGTAGCTATTAAGCTCTCTTTATAAAACTTTTGTTGCCGTCATTAAAATGTATCATGGTCATTATTCTACAAAAAATGGCCTCAATTTGGTAAGATTTGATTCGTCGGAGCGGCAGGATTCATGGTTTCGACCAATCAGATCGTTCCAAATTTCGGCCATTTTGGAGACGCTCTAGGCGACAGGATTCATGGCTTCGACCAATGAAATCGATCCAAATTGCGGCCATTTTGGAGACGCTCTAGGCGGCAGGATTCATGTCTTCGACCAATCAGATCGTTTCAAATTGCGGCCATTTTGGAGACGTTCTAGGCGGCATTATTCATGTCTTTGACCAATCAGATCTTTTCAAATTGCGGCCATTTTTGGTACCACCGCGGAAATTGAAAATTATAACTTATTCTGTTTTATTATAAATTCGATTGATATGTGGCTGTAAATACGGTCCTGATAAATAGAATCTTCAAAAGAAAATAATTTATATACTGAAAATTCTCCCCAACGTAAGAGTTCGAGAAATTAAAATTAAACTTTAAAAATAAATCTATGAGCTCTCGGATTTTTAAATTAATTCGTATTTTCTTCTAGCTGAAATTTTTGAAGTGAAACTTCTAATGCGTCTTCTAACGAATTTTACAGGAAAATAGAAAGAATAAATATTGATCTGAAAATGTTGTAAATCGTCTCAGAATGTTTTGGATGTCTGAAAATGTTGTGATATGCCCTAAAATTTTGTAAACTGTCTCAAAATGTGGCTGATTGTCTGAAAATTTCATAAATTGTTTGAAAATTCTGTATATTGTTTGAAAGTGTTGTAAATTGTCTGTAAATGCTGTAAACTATCTGAAATTGTTGTAAATTATCAGAAATGTTGTAAATTATTTGAAATATTGTTGATCATTTGAATTTGTAATAAAATGTCTGGAAATGCTGTAGATTGTCTAAAACTGTTGTAAATTATCTGAAAATACTGTAGACAGTGCTGGATTACCCCATAGGCCCGTGAGGCCCGGGCCTAGGGCGGAACAATTTGGGGGGCGGCAAATTTTTCCGATTTTTTTTTGTCACGGCAATTTATTTTAAGGATTGATCTTGATCTAGATAATTCTCTTCTATATATAAAAACGCACAAATTAATAAGACGCAAATACAAGCAAAAACGTATTTAATACAAATAATACTTCACAATCAAATCAAATATATGAATCAAAACAAAACTAGATGCAAATATAGCAGTAATAATTTCGACCATCTCGCCACGAAGGTTGAATTATGA
>NW_020539727.1:25331141-25355357 GCF_003426905.1 Ctenocephalides felis
CAAAATCGTTTCCATTTGTCTCTGACAGAGGATCAACTTTGTGAATGGTGGAGCATCTTGTCGAGTCCAGCATGCACTCATATCGACTAAGTTGTATGATAGTTTTCAGTATCTCACTAATGGAATTCAGTAAAGCCAACTTGTATAAATAATAATAGATTTATAATGATGATAGATAGATTTTTGTATATTGTTCATAAAAATTATATTATAGTTAAGCATACATGAAATGTTTATAAGATTTTTTATTCCCATATATATAATATATATATATATATATATATATATATATATATATATATATATATTTATGTATTATTGGTAATTTACATCAATGCAATAATATAGATATATGTATATAATAAAAATATATATATATATATATATATATATATATATAAATTTTACAAATTTATTCTTAATTTATAATATGATAAAAAAAGACCTGTCCCTAGGGAATAAGTTATCTAAATGCTATTATTAAAATAAAGTCATAACTTTAAGAATGAATTCCTAAAAAAAATAATACTCAAAAAAAACTTCTAACTATTCTATCATATTAAATATGTTTAAATTAAGAATTTATATGCCTTTTTGTCTATAAATATAAATATAACTATATAAATATTAGAGAAAGAGAGTCATCATTGCAATAGATAGATTTTAGCTTATTTTATATAAATAAATATTATATTATATTATATTATATTTAATATTGTTATAAGGACTTAGTGAAAGGATGCCATAAGTTCTTCTCAAAGTTCAATCATCAAATAAATAAATTATATACTGATTTGACTAATGTTAGCTCTGGTATACCATGAAAGATTGATTCCTTTTTATATTGCAATTTTTCTGGTGTTGTCTCAAAGTCAAGAATTGATTTAATTACTGGTTTCTAGTATATCACTAAAAATCCCTTTCGATTTACAATTTGTATTCCAAATTTTGATTTCTGATAAAAGGTTGTGGCTTTTCGAAGTGTATATGACGTGTGAGATTTGTTTCTCAAAAGTGTCTTATTTTTATCGTGTAGCTCCTACTCTATTAAAGCCAAATTATATTATTAACCGTTTCATAGAAATTGTAGTAAAATTAATATTTATCAAGATTATATGTATATATATATATATGATGATAGTTTTGTCGACGTTGATACATATTTGTAATAATTTTGCAGCCCAACCGTCGAATTAAAAAAAGATTAAATAACAAAATTATTTATTCCATTAAACGTTTCGACACTTGATGTGTGTCATCATTCAGTAATCTAAAAAAACATTTAACATAAATACACAGATGATGATAAATATAAATATATAAAAGGAGGAAATTATACATACCAAACCAGGAAAAACAGGAAACTTTAATTATGATGTAAAATTGATTGAACACTAAATTTGTGTAAAATAATAAAATGCTATTATATTAACAAACGAGAAATAGGAGGAGCACATATTGCGACTCTGTGCACACAATGCTATGATACCAATAACATAAAATATAGGAGGGCAATATGTGCTCCTTCTATTTCTCGTTTGTTAATATAATAGCATTTTATTATTTTACACAAATTTAGTGTTCAATCAATTTTACATCATAATTAATGTTTCCTGTTTTTCCTGGTTTGATTACTGAATGATGACACACATCAAGTGTCGAAACGTTTAATGGAATAAATAATTTTGTTATTTAATCTTTTTTTAATTTTTAATTCGACGGTTGGGCTGCAAAAATATTACAAATATATATATATATATATATATATATATATATATATATACACATACATATATATAAATATATATTTAAAAAAAACATGTACATATAAAATATATAATAATAGATAAGTATTTGCATTTGCTAATCTATAATATTAAATAATGTTTATTGAAACTTTTGACTGTATAATATAAATTGAAAATCATATTTCATGTAATGGGTTTTTGTATATATAATTGCTGACTTCTGAAATATACAAATGACTTTTTATTTCGCCATCACCCGTAGCTATTAAGCTCTCTTTATAAAACTTTTGTTGCCGTCATTAAAATGTATCATGACCATTTTTCTAGCAAAAATGGCCTCAATTTGAAAAGATCTGATTCGTCTCAAATTGACTCGAAATTGCGGACATTTCTAAGCGGCAGTATTCATAGTTTCGACCAATGAAATCAATCCAAATCGCGGCCATTTCTGATACTCTCTAGGCGGCACGATTTATGTCTTCGACCAATCAGATCGTTTTAAATTGCGGCCATTTTGGAGGCGCTCTAGGCGGCAGGATTCATGTCTTCAACCAATGAAATCGATCTAAATTGCGGCCATTTTGGAGACGCTCTAGGCGGCAGGATTTATGTCTTCGACCAATCAGATCGTTTCAAATTGCGGCCATTTTGGAGACGCTCTAGGCGGCAGGCTTCATGGCTTCGACCAATCAGATCGTTTCAAATTGCGGCCATTTTGGAGACATTCTAGGCGGCAGGATTCATGTCTTCGACCAATCAGATCGTTTCAAATTCCGGCCATTTTGGCACTACCGCGGAAATTGAAATTATCACTTATTCTGTTTTATTATAACTTCGTATAAATTCGATTGATATGTGACTTTAAATACGGTCCTGATAAATAGAATCTTCAAAAGAATATATTTCATGCACTGAAAATTCTCCCCAACATAAGAGTTCGAAAAATTAAAATTAAACTTTAAAAATCCGAGAGCTCATGGATTTATTTTTAAACTAATTTAAATTAATTCGTACTTTCTTCTAGCTGAAATTTTTGAAGTAAAACTTCTAATGCGACTTCCAACGAATTTTACAGGAAAATAGAAAGAATAAATATTTATCTGAAAATGTTGTAAATCGTCTCAAAATGTTTTGAATGTCTGAAAATGTTGTGATATGCCCTAAAATGTTGTAAAACTGTCTCAAAATGTGTCTGATTGTCTGAAAATTTCATAAATTGTTTGAAAATTCTGTATATTGTTTGAAAGTGTTGTAAATTGTCTGTAAATGCTGTAAACTATCTGAAATTGTTGTAAATTATCAGAAATGTTGTAAATTATTTGAAAATATTGTTGATCATTTGAATTTGTAATAAAATGTCTGGAAATGCTGTAGATTGTCTAAAACTGTTGTAAATTATCTGAAAATACTGTAGGCAGTGCTGGATTACCCCATAGGCCCGTGAGGCCCGGGCCTAAGGCGGCACAATTTGGGGGGCGGCAAATTTTTCCGATTTTTTTTTCTGATTGATCTTGATCTAGATAATTCTCTTCTATAAATAAAAACGCACAAATTAATAAGACGCAAATACAAACAAAAACGTATTTAATACAAATAATACTTCACAATCAAATCAAATATATGAATCAAACAAAACTAGATGCAAATATTAGCAGTAATAATTTCGACCATCTCGCCACGAAGGTTGAATTATGACTGATTGTGAGGTACAATAAAATTTCTGTAATGCACGACCCTCTATGGTTCCGAACCCGAAACTATTCAATTAGATAACAATTTTTGAATTTTTGAATTTCAGTATCATCTGGTAACAATACATAGTTTTGTCCCTTTCTGACCCTAATATAAAAGATGCGGAATTTCCAACTAAAATCATTCTGTATTTGGAGCTCTCGGTGGACACTACTCGGTGGTCAGTGGTAAGCCTTTTAAAAAATATTTATGTATTATGTAATCATTTCGTGCATTCAGTTTCAAATACGTGTCATGGGACTTGTGTTTTGGTTGATTCGATGTGACTTGATTTTCTGTTGAATTATAATTATAAGAATGTAAATAAATTGAAGTAAAAATTCGTTTCTTTAATATTAAACCATTTGCGTTACATTTTCTAATTCAATATATTTGTGCTGAAGTGTCGCCTTAGTGTTTATTGTTGTGAAAATATTTAATTTTAGCCTTTGAGTTAACATAAATAATTTAATGCAATCTTTAGATTATTAAATTTAACTATAATTAAATAATATTAAATTTTAATATAAATGTTATGTTTCAGATATTTACGATTGACTACATTTGTTTTGTTTCAGATTTCATACAGTGTTTTGCGCAGTGGCGGATTGCTTTAGGGATTTATTGTGCATGAATTTTTTTTATTCAATCACATTTACAATTTTTAATTATTTTTTATAATTTTGAGTTATTTGCGTCCACATTTAAATTTTTTTTGTTCGTGCGAGGACTTATTCGTAATTTTAATATCGTTTGAAACGATATCCGCGTTTAAATGTGTTCCTGTCGCCTACCCCCCACGGCAGGTTCTAGTAATTCGCGTTTCGTTAATAAATTAATTTTTTTCAATCGGTGTGTGGATCCTTGCGATGTTTTTCCCAGAAGCAACGCAACCCCATACACTTTAATTTCTAATTAGTATTATATGTACAATGCTTATTTTTTTAGAATTATTTTATTAGTAGCATGGATGTAAATAACTAGTTAAAAAATCTAAAAACTTTGTTAAATAAATTACTTGTTTTTATTTTGACTGATTTTTCTGCTCCAATGCAATGAATATGTTTTAATTAAATAATTTAAATTTTTTGTGATTGCACAATAAGTCTCCTAAACGGAGAAATGTTGAAGACGTATTGTTTGAAGTTAAAAAAAAAAAAGGTAAGATGATACAAAACCCTAAATTATGTAAAAAATAACAAAATTGACATTTATTTTAGCGTAAATGGGCCTCGACTAAATATACCACGAGGTTGAATACTACAACAACGAACAGGAGAACATGTGTACCTATATGATGTACCAGAGCCCTGGAATAAATACGAGTAGGCTACGACATAGTATTTATAAGTCATTGTCTATTTAATTTCTTTCAAGTCACTTTTTATTTCAGGGTTGCAGAATTAATTTCTCAGCGCGACGGCAAGCACCAGGACTGCTAGGAGATTGTGGTGGATTAAAAAGGTTGAAGGTACCCTTTTTGGGGTGCAATGACTGCTACTTGGTACATCTTAGCATTGCGTTTACCAATATACAGGGTTTACCTTGGAGCCCCAATCTGACTTTTAATAAAAACCGGTAATTATCTGTAGAGTGCGTAACTAACTACACGAATGAAACAGAATCTATACTTATTAACTTATTCAATGTTACCTAGTTGTGTTCGTCGTAGGTGCGAAGATATGACCGTATTTTGTAGTCATGTCTTAAGTCTAAATTCTGATATACTATTGTTTTGGTTGATCAAAAAGCTTGAAATTATAGATGTGTATGATACGGCGTGATGACAAAGGGGATCGCATACAATCGGAGAACCGTCACTTTTTCTGGATTGTGTGTTCTTCGCCCATGGAACAACACACGCACCACTATGCACTAATTGTGCACTTTCGACTCGATTGACTACCTCTGAGGACTGATACTTAAAAAGTGATTGCGTCTTTGTAACGACAGCATGCAATGTTTCCAAAGTGTTGCACAACCTTTAGTGCAAACTACATCCGCCGCCGCCCGCCTATATGGTTCCTGTCGTATGTGGTCCAGATTCGCGATAAAGACTACATACATCATTTCCAAGGAGTTTTTAAACTCCTAAACTGAATCCCCACCTGCCTATAAGGCTCCTATCGTATGAGGTCCGGAGTCGCGATCGTTTTTCAGTATCAGTCATCTCAGGTGGTCAATCCAATACGGAGGACACAAGTTAGTGCATTAGTGATGGTTGTGATGTTGTGCCAGGCAAAAAGAACACGATCTAGAAAAATCCGATCGAGTTTTCCGATTTTAAGCATTCCCCTGCGTAATTACGCCGTTCTATACATTTTTAATCATTTCTAGCTTTATCATTAGCCCATCGTTAGTACATTCGAATTTAGGCTTAATGCATCACTATACATAAGTGCGGTCAAGCTCTCGGATCTGTAAACATAACTCGGTAACAATCAATAAGTTGGTAAGTAGATTCTGCTTTAATTGTGTAGTTAGTTAAAATCTCCACTGGTAACTGCAGGTTTTGTTGAGTCGAATTACGGCGCTAAGGTAAACCCTTCATATTGGGGAGTGAGATGCTAAACATACCAAATAGCAATCTTTACACTCTAACAAGAGTACCCTTAACCCTTTCAGTTCACCTCAATATGGATACCTTCAGGTTTTCTCGTATTCATAAGTTAATATTAAGTAGTTAGACCTTGATTAGATATAAGTATATTATATTTTTATTTTCGTTACCGGGGCCCCGTTTGTATGTTAGCCCCTATTGTTAGGGGCACTTGTGTTTTTTTTATGTCATTTCAGATGTCTTTCCAAGAAAATTGCTTACCAAATAAGTACCAAGAACTACTTCCACAACCCATAGGAGAAATTGATCAGACTGATTGATGTATCAAGATACTAAAATTATTGGCATGCTGCTAACTTTCATTTCAGATGTCTTTCAAACCAAGAGACCACTACCGATTTAAAGGATATGTGCAAGTGGGTACCAACAATTACTTCTGCAACCCATACGAATAAATGTAATGAAATTCTATGTTTACCTCTTTTTAGGTCTTGCACGAGATTTGGCAGAAAATATCATCAACTCGAAACCAACTAGGCACCACTACTACCTGAACTACCGCCTACAACTGAATCGGATGATATGACATAATCGAAAGGAAAATTAACTGTGAGTTAAGACTTTCTATTATCATAGTAGTATTTAGTTAATATCAGTAGGTTAGGGGACGTTTCGACATTAAAATCTTCGGCCGTACTTTTTTTGGGGTTGTTCGCGTACTTTTATTCAGAGCTCAAAAGGGTGGCGTCATGAAAGAACCTCTCTTATATTTTTCGCGCTCTTCTTTACATTAATTAATTAATTATCATTTGTCCTTAAACTTCATAGGCTGGGAACCTATGAAGTTTTTTTTCAAGTGTTTACATGGTGGATCTGGGGGGTACATCATGTAAATGCTTTTTTTTTATAAATTTACAATCACCGCTAAAATACTAAAGTTACACATTTTATATTGATTTTTTTCTTTACCACGAGAGGTTCTTTCATTTTTAAAAACCGAAATTTTTGGGTACATTAGGTCATTTCGCGGGGGTTCTTCTATTCGCGATATATTCGGGTCAGTTAGGCATAATTAGTTTGTAAGTTAGTTTAAGTGGATTAGGGCTGCACAAATCGATACTTAGTAGTATTTACACTATATCCATTTCCATCTGAAATGTTAGAAACGTAAATATGAATAGAAGTATCTATTTCTGTGGCGACACCACATTAAAAAAAACGCGCCTGGCAACTCTACCCCATGGGTGGTGAGGAAAAGAGTTGCATCCTAATTAAGTACATATAATTATCAAAAATAAACTATTTGAATAATTATGTTAATTAATAAACATAAATGTGTCAATATATGTGTCAAAATATCTTAAAATAAAATTTTTGCAAAATAATCTTTGCTTTTTAATATATGGTTAATGTTATTTTTAAATTTTTTTCCAGAACTTCATAAAAAATTATTAGATACCTTCAGAAAGAATATTGTCAATAATTATTAGTTGATAAAATATAGTTATATTATAGTTAATTTTGAATTAGTTGAAAAAATACTATAAATACTATAGTATTTATAGTATTTTTCAACTAATTCAAAATTAACTATAATATAACTATATTTTATCAACTAATAATTATTATACAAATGTATACAAATACTACAATGCGAAGAGTTATATGGTTTTTGATAAAATATATTTTATCTCTTTGCATTGTAGCATTTTTTCAACCTCTAATTCAAAATCAATTACTATTATTCTTTTTAAAAGCATTAAATAATTCTTCAGAATATGTGAGATTTAAAACTTTAGTCAGAATTAAATATAAAATTTGAATTATTTTCGATATAAACAAAAAGAATTTTTTGAAAAAAATTTGAAACAAATTTTTTTTTTCAAAATTATTTTGTTGAAATAAGTAGAAAGTTCTTTGAATCATTCAAATCGGACGCTTAGTTCTCTCAAAAACTGCCATTTTTTGCACATTTAGCTGGGTGTCTCCGTAACGGCTAGACCTGCCTTTGCCAGAACCTAATTACCACTTCTCCCCATCATTACAAATTGAATGTTTTTTAGATCATTCAAATTGGATGCTCCGTTCTCTCAAAAACTCAATTTCTATTTTCTGCACTTTTTGCTCCGTAACTCCGAAATTACTATTTAAAATTACTACAACTTACCCAACGCAAAGTTAAAAATTATATCTAAATAATTCAAAATAAATTGTTTATTTAAAAAAGTAAAATTTTGTCTATTAAAAAGGGCGCCAAACGGATAGGGCCTAGGGCGGCAGAAAGCTTAATCCGCCACTGACTGTAGGTAGTCTGAAAATGTTGTATACTGTTTGGCAGTGTTGCAAATTGTCTGAAATAGTTGTATTTTATCTGAAAATGATGTAAATAGTCTGTTCATCTTAAAAAAACAACTCGAATGCACTAAGAATCAATTTCTCCATTACAAAGTTTCAATTTTCAAGGTTGAAGAAGGGATTCCACTCACTATTTGTTATTTTCCAATGGCACTTATTGAATAAAACAGTAAAATATAGCGTTTTGATGATTTATTTCATCGCTACATCACAAACATATCATGTTTTAATGAGTTATAATACTTATTAGAGCAGAATTCAGTATCTTATTTCATCATACTATGTAACAACAATATTTATGTAAACTTAAAGCAAAAAAATATGCCTTTAACTTCAATCACAACAGAATTTTATTTTCACTCTTTACCCTGATAAAACTTTACTTAAAAAGTTTCATTAATGTGATGATCACAAATTAAACAATGCTATTTCTACTGAAACTAAACTAATAAAATCCATTTCACAATAATGCACAAACACATAGTTTTATTATTATTTATCGTTGAAATAATTTATTTTCCATTTCACACACTCGTCTCTTTGGCTATATCCGTGATAGCTGTTGCAGCAGGTTGCTCGGCAAGACCATTTCCAATTTGTCCAGGAGAAATCCAAATGGCAAAGACAACCAACCGAGTACAGACTTTGCAAACATACCCATCGATTCAGGATATTGATGTGTGAGAAGGGCCAATAATGCTGTGAAGGAGCACAGACCGGCTGTGAACATGATGAAGAAAGGTAACTCCTTTTTGGGGTACACTGACACCTCATGAAAAGCCTGTAATAGAAATAGCATAAGCAACAGTGTTTATATGTCTGATTTGTTTGGATTTATTTATTACAGGTAGGAGTTCCCGGTCTGCACATTCTGTGCATGCTGGATACGGGTAGAACAAGTGGCCCCGTTCTAGAGGATATGGTAGAGCCCTGAAAGCACCTTCCCATGTGCAGTGAAGTAACCTGAGAGCACCCTCGCTCGCTTTCCAATGTGCTAAGTGCGAAAAGGCGTATGCCAGGGCTTCTGAATCACCACGTTTCAAAATGTGCTCAGGAGGTAATATCAACGGTTTCATTTCTGATGAAGGAATAAATAGATACAGAAAAGAATATATATATATTTATATATATATATATATATAACATATATATATATATACTATACTGATATTTATAGTAATATATAAAATACCTAATAAATATTTGGGCACATGGGGGTTAAACTCAACAGCCCTGTGTATGGCTTCAACAGCTGACATCTCTGCCGTTGTCAGGCCCCTTTTACTTGCTACATCAGGTGAAAATTTATCTGCAACCTGAAAAATAATTGTTGCCATCATTTCATTCCCTGCAACTTTTAGTTATCCTTTATTACCTGTCTGGCTTTTAATAATGCTGCCGTGTAGCAAATTGTGGCAGACTTTGGTAAACTGATATCATCAAATTTTGCCAAGACCGCTTGCGCGTCTGCATAGGCCTGCATTTCTAAGAGCACCTCTATTAAATTCTCATGTATGTTGAGCACGTTCATTATTGGAGGCACTTCTTTGGTGAGGTCTCTGAACATTTTAACGGCCTCCTTTAGTTTTCCCAATTTTCTGGCACACATTGCCAAGCGACGTTTGATGTAAATCAAAACATTTGTGTCACGCCGGTGTATGGACTCCATTAATAGACCTATAATTAATTAATATGTTTAAATTATACAAAAAATGTCTGAAAATATTGTGAATGGTCTGAAAGGATTGTAAGTTGTTTTAAAGTGTCCAAAAACATTATAGATTGTCTGAAATTGTTGCAGAATGTCTGAAAATATTTTAAATGATCTGAAAATATTGTATATTGTCTGATAATGTTATGTTAAAAATAGTCTAGTAATGATATAAATTTATAATATTAATAAAATTAGTTTATTTCAAAGAAACTCGAAGAATCAATTTCTGCACAATAATACATATATTTGAATTAAGACCTTCTAGTTTAATTATCTTTTTACCCTGATGTTGCATATTTTGAGACTTTCTGTAATTGCCTTCGGCAACTTTCAAGGCTTGCTTCAGCACACGTTCTGCCTCAGCCACTGTCGTGCATTCTTCTTCAGCTAACAAAATGTAGGCTGTCGCACAATCAGGGCTCAAGTCTAGAGCACTGTGTGCTGATTTTATTCTAACTACAGGGTTCCTTTCTCTCCATGCTGTTTGCATGACTTCGTACTCAGCTTTACCCACATCCCCTAAGAAAAGATAAATAGAAAATTAATATAAATCATAATTAATAAGACTTGTTGCTTGGACTAAAATATATTACCTTCGCATGTGAAGAATGTTTGATGGTCTTGTGCTGATAAATTCATGTCATAGTAGGTTAAAGGTTCTTTGTTTGTTGCCCAGAAAAAACGTTGGTATTCAGCACCCCGTAGTAAATTCAACGGATTGCGCCAAACCTTACACTCTAAAATAATTTACAGCAATCAAAGATTGAAAAATAAATGTATTTTAATATATTTACCTGGTATGCTTTGAGTATTATTAGAACTAGACCCATTACTAGTACTACTTCCATTACTCTGTTCATTATTAGTTTCGCCTCCTCCTATCCAGGGGCTTATGTGATTTAAGGAGACTTGTTCAATAAATGAGGTGCCATATTTTCTAAAATACCACCATTCAAAAATCAATATTAATCCGGATATCAGTGATGATGTCCCCGTCAAAGCCACATAAAATTTTGGAGTCAAAGTGCTTAGAAACATTGACGAGTCCCACATGGTTCACATGTGAGATAGTAGGACTCACCTTTAAGGAAAAGGTAATAAATAATTAATAGATAGAAATTAATATATATATATATATATATATATATATATATATAATAATAATTTGTGTCATAGGATAAGTGAATCAGAAATCAAAACAGATGAATCAATTTCAAAAATTTTAAAGCCATTTGACAAGAACTCGTGTTGATTAGTTTTATGCAACTATTGGTCCAGCCAGCAGTTTCTTCACAATTAACAGATAAGAGCGTAGTGATAGAATTTATGGTCTAAACTAGCTCTTATCTGTTAATTATAGGCTCCGTAAATGATTTAATTGGAAAAAGGTTAGGATTAATAATGGGTCTCGCTCTTAAGACACACTATTATCTAACTAAACACTATTGTCACTCATTCTTAAATAAGATATATTTTGAGAACACAAATTACAATAAAATGTGTTAAATTGAATTTAATTGATACAGTTACACATATCATAAGTCTGTTTGAAAGATATCAATTGGAAATTGATTTTATTAGTTATAAGTTAACTATATATTGATGGGCTATGAATAAATAGTTGAAAATTGCATCTAAATAGCTTGTTTTAAATTCTTACTGATTATGTCTTATTGATTGACACTATCGGACATTTGTATTACACCTAGTTTATATTTGGTTTTTAAACTATTTAGATACACCTTTTTTAGGTTTTAAACTATAAAAACAATATATCAATTGCATTTATTAGAACAACAATATTCTCATTAAATTTAGAAAAATGGTGTTAATAAATTAAAGAATTTACAGGGGCTCTCTAATTACTGACTAGACCTGACTAATCCATTAATTAGTATGTAATATGTGTATAATATTGGAAATGTTTCTGATAATTAATCATTATTATTCGTTTTATAATTATTATTAATTATTCGTTACAAATAATTGACTTCCAATTGATATTTATATTAATCAATGTTAATTGTGCAATGTACAAAATCATAAATATGACTTTTCACTGACGTTATGTATAACTAATTCAAATTTATGTGAATAACTGTTTTTCAACTAACTTTTAATTGATAGATAATCCTTGTATATACTTTATTTATCAATAATAATAACTATTTTGTGTTTGTTTGTTTGCCGAATATTTTGCTTTTGACGTTTGGCACGTAAACACACAGAATGGATGTAATGTTTTTGTGTTGGTCACACTGGTCCATTAACGCTTCACTTCATGATAGTTTTTTCAGGTTGCACTGATTGACAGTAAAATCAAAAATGGCTTCTGTGCAGTTCTGTCAAATTAACCTATAACAAAAATGATAGAATAATATTTTTATACAAACTGATTTATTTTTATATTTTAATTTATGTGTGAATTGAATTAGGACTGTATTTTTTTTATTAACATGCAAGAAACAGAATTATATGGACAGTTAAAAACATTTTTCGGACACGATTCATTCAAGAGCGAATTACAAAAACAAGCAATCACTTGTATTATCAAAAGTTAGCATCAAATAATCTATAATATCAATAACAATAATAGAATTTAAGAAAAAAACGATACGTTTGTGTAATAATATACACAATATGAATACTAACAAGAGTGTTTTATGTTTTAGGAAAAAATGATGTCTTTGTATCAATGCCTACAGGTTCAGGAAAATCCTTATGTTTCCAATTACCGGCACTCACATACAACAATAAAATAGCAATAGTGTTTTCACCCTTAATCGCTTTAATTAAGGATCAACTGGATCATTTAAACCGGTTAAAAATATGTGCAGAATCGATAAATTCCAAAATTACCACCAAAGAACGTGACAGGGTTATTAATGACTTAAAAAGTGTAAATCCATCAACAAAGTTTTTATATATTACTCCAGAGCAAGCTGCTACAAATACTTGTCAGAATTTATTGACAATGTTGGATAAGTATGACAAGATTTCATATTTTGTCGTTGATGAAGCGCATTGTGTTAGTCAGTGGGGACATGATTTCAGGTAATTTGAGAATTTTTTCATGATGTTCTGTATAAAGTATTATATAAAATTTGTTTTAGACCGGATTATTTAAAATTAGGTAAGCTACGAAAGGAATTTCCAAAAATACCATGGATAGCACTTACAGCAACAGCTAGCAAAGATGTCGTCATTGATATATTGACAAATTTAAAGTTACAAAAGCCAGTTAAAGTGTAAGTGTTAAAAAACATAAGTAGCATGTAAATATATTTAATTTCTAATGATTTAAGATTCAAGACTCCGTGCTTTCGACAAAATTTGTATTATGATGTTTGTTTCAAAGATTTAATAGATGACGAATATGAGCATTTGAAAGACTTTATTTCAAAGCACATTCAAGCAACAGATGATGAAAAATCGGTATGCCATTTGCATAATATAATTTCATTATATTTTGTTATTAATATTGTTTTGTTATAGAGTAAGCGAGGTTGTGCAATTGTGTATTGTCGCACAAGAGACTCCACAGAAAGAGTAGCTTCCAAGTTGACTAAATTAGGTTTAAAAACAATGGCTTATCATGCAGGTTGCTAATAAAATTTTTATTCCATGATATTCTATCCTCTTGATTGTTACATAAATTTACTTCAATTGCAGGTCTGGGGGGGCTCGATAGGACTTCTATTCAAGAAAGTTGGCAGACTGGAGAAGTTCCTGTGATAAGTGCTACAAATAGTTTTGGTATGGGAGTCGACAAAGCAACCGTTAGAGTTGTTGCACATTGGGGAATGCCTCAAAATGTTGCTAGTTATTATCAGGTAGTTAGGAAGAAATTCAGATATTAATAAATTTATAATATATTTATATATCTATTATAATATATATGAAAATAAATACAAATATTGATATAAAGTTTAAATATAAATATGAATTCTAAATTATATATCATAAATAAAAATTTAACAATATAGATATAAACATATAAATATGTTCATAATTATATTTGTGTTTTAAATATAAATATTTACATTTATATTTAAAATTTATAATTTATAATTATATATTTATAAATTGATATATTTATATTCATATTATATATATATATATATATATATATATATATATATATATATATATATTTAATTGTATTTATGTTTATATTTATAATTTATAATTAATTATTATGATTTATATTCATATATTAATATAATAATAAATATAGCTACAAATATAAATTATAAATATCAACATTAATTATGATTATAAATATGTATGTATGTAAATGTATTTAAATTTATATTCAAACTTATGATTTATATTTATATTTAAATTATATATTTATGTATATTTGTAATATTTATATTTAGTTTTCAATTAATAATTTTATTTTTCTTTAGGAATCTGGTAGAGCTGGCCGTGATGGCAAAAATTCTTACTGCAGAATCTATTACAGTCAGTCAGAGCGCAAAGCAATAGATTTCCTTATAAAAAAAGATGGTTATAAAGCCAAAACTGAAGCAAAAAAAAGGAACTGGCAAAGAATGCTTATAAATCTTTACCAAATGGGTTGAATATTGTGAATCAGCAAGGTTGGATAATATTAGTAACAAATGATTTGATTAATAATGTCTTGAGCTCTAATTATTGCAGGTGTAGACATGCTGTGTTTTCTGATTACTTTGGAGACAACAAGCCGAATTGTGTTAATCGTTGTGATGTGTGTTCAAACAAGTCTAAAGTTGAAAAATTAATATCTCAATATCAAAACAGCACAATGAAGACTCTGATGTCTAAATTACAATCCACAGATGAATGTGAATTGTACGAGGAGGAGAAGAATAAAGCAGAATGATTATGAAGATGTAAATATCAAAATATATAAAAAATTATATTTGTTATGTAATGTTGTTAATTTGTTTTTATTTTCTAGTATGAAGATAATGGTGGTCATAATGACCGTGAAGAGAAAGTGAAAAAAGAAACAACTACTTTTATACAAAAACAATTTGCTTTGAGAAAAGCTTCGACTGCAACAGAAAGTACACCTAAAATAAATGCAGAATTTGCTCGTGTTATAGCAGCAGATTGTACAACAGTTAAGGTAATAAATGTATATTTTAACACTTATGGTATAATAATTTAATTAATTGTATTTTTGTGGAACTTCTAATCTGACTTGCGACATCAGGATTAGGTTGTTTGAAAATGTTGTAGATTGATTCGAAGTGTTGTAAGTTGTCTGAAAATGTTGAAAATTCTTTGGGTATGTTGTAGATTATCTGAAAATGTTGTAGACTGTTCAAAAGTTTAGTAAGTTGTCTGGAAATGTCTTAAAACGGTGTAATTATATAAAAAAATATTGTAAATAGTTTGAAAATGCTGTATGATAGTCTGAAAATTTTGAAAATTGTTTGGATGTGTTGTAAATTGTCTGAAAATGTTGTAGACTGTTTGAAAGTATTGTGAATTGTCTGGAAATGTTATAAAATGTTGAACATGTTGTAGATAATCTGAAAATATTGTAAATAGTTAAAAACGTCGTCAGTTGCGTGAAAAAGACTTGAATTGTCTGAAAATGTTGAAAATTGTTTGGATCTGTTGTAGATCATCTGAAAATGCCATAAGTAGTCTTAAAATGCTGTTAATTGTGTGAAAACATGAGCTGTCTTAAAATATATATAACTTAGCAGAATATAGTGCTCAAACATTCTACATTTTACTTCAGCTATTATAATCATATTATAAAATTTATAGATTTGGATAAAAATCCACTTTTGATAATTAAAATTTGCAATATTTGTGTTCATGAACTATTATTTATTCTACTCCTTTTTATTTTCATTTACGAGTTACAAAGTAATAAATAATTGATATTTCCAGGTTACCGGCTTAACAATATCGGCAAGAGAATCAAATTTATCAATGATAGTAGATATGCTGCAAAAAAAACTTAACTGCACATGATGAAAGTGATCCACCATTACATGAACTTGATAAAAATGATTTAGAAGATTGTGCCAAAATGCTCGAATATGAAATATTTAGTTCCAACAAAGTGTTATGTCTGTACAGAAGAAATTTAGTGAAACTTGTAAAACAAACATATGAAGTTATATAAGCTTATTTATTATAAATATACTCATGTTTACTTTTGTTTTTATAGATTTCATCTATAAAATCAGCTACTACAAATAATAAGGTGTTTGATGCCTTAAAAACTTTTAAACCAACACCAAAACTGACATTGCGAGAGGCTGTGAAAGAAATTCAAAAAGAAACAAAAAGTGAATCAGCTAAAACTTCGCCTAAAATAGATAGAATTGTAAAAAAAAATAGGATCAAGAAAGATTTTATGAAACAAACCTCTCTGAATGTTTTTTCCAACCTAAATTGGATGAAAAAGAATTAAATAGTGATGACTCTGATGAATGCCAGGAAAATAATATATCTGAAGATGAGAAGATATAAATATGGAGAAAGATAGTTATGAAGAAACAAAAACATCAAAATTTATGCTTGCATCAGATTTTCACAGGAATTTTAAAGAAGATGAAAATTTTAAATCTGTCAGTTCTGATTGCCAAAGCAACAATATTGATGTTGATATTGAACAAAGTTCTTTGCATTCTAAATTAGATGAAAAAGAATTAATTAGTGATGATGAGCACAAATCTGATGAATGCTTAGAAAATTATGAAGTTGAAGAAGAGTTAAATATTAGAAAAAATAGTGATGAAGAAACAAAAAAGTCAAAATTTATCCTTGCTTCAGATTTTCAAAAAAATTTGACAAGCAGAAAACTTGAAGAAGATAAAAAACTGAAATCTGTTGATTCTAGTTGCCATAGCGAGGATAATGAAGTGAAGTCATCTGCTGAAACAATGAGTGTTTTAAAAATGGACCCAAGGATTAGAAAAATGAGAGAGATCAAAGATAAAAATGAATTTAGTACTAACAGTGGTACTAATTCATCAGTGCAGGATAGTTTGAATCAAAATGGTGCCCTGGACAAGCTAGAATTGAATAAAAGTAACATCCTATGTTCTGATTTAAAGAGAAAACACAGTGAGGAAATGTCTCAAGATTTTGATGTAACCAAAAGGACTAAATTGATGTCGAATGGTGTACAAGAAACAAGTACTTTGAAGTCTGATGGTTTTACAAACTTCAAAACAGAAGTTAAGATTTTAGAAGATTCCGACAGTAGTTTGAAGAAAAATAATTGTGATAAAAATAGTTATCAATGTCTGAAAGATATTTCCTGTGATAAGACAATTATGGAATCTGTGATCAAAGTCAAGGAAGAAAATGTGATGACAAGTGATGTTCAAAACAATGACCTTGCAATAATACAAGCTGTTACAAAAGGATCCAAAGAAAAGCCAAGACACTCCAGATGCGAATCAGTCAATAAATGTTATTATTTAAAGGCTGCATCTACAAAACATGATAAACCAACAGTGCAGAGTTCAAATAAAATTAATAAAGACACTACAAAGTTGCAAGCTATTCGAAATGGGCCCAAAGACAAACCAATACAATCCAGAGGTGATTTAGTTAATAAAATAGTAAAACACCTGATGCCGTATTATAATTCTAAAAGAATATTTTCTCGAGACTTGTTCAAAGCTCTTGCTAAACAATTTTCATTGATACTCATGGCTTACCGAGTAACTGGTAAGGGCATTCTATTGATTTTACATCATAAATGATTGTTTATTTATATAAAATGATTTTTTTGCAGATGAGATTATTATTCAGCAGCAAGTTGATAAACTGTTTGAAGCAAAGATGATCATAGAAAGTAAAGCAGATTTTCCATTAGATTTTGTAAAAACTTGATATGGTTAACTTTTTATACAACTTTGAGATGTTAAATACTTAAATATATTTTTTAATTGAAGCTCTAATTAAATTTTACTTGGAATTTGCAAGTAAAAGACACGAGCTGCAGATAATATTGTTATTTGAAAGACTTGTATGAAATATACAATGATGAATTTGTTTTTAAGATATTATTTACTTGTGATATGATTAACAGAAAGAGACATATTGTCACTCAATCTGAAAATTTTATTCTGTTTAAATTTGTTGTATTCTTGAAATATAAATATATATAACAGTTTAAATAAATATTAATATTTCAGATTGTTGCAGGAAACTAATAATACATATTTTAATAATGAGCTATACATGAAACATTTCAAATCGGAATACTTGTAACTGGAATATTAAAGAAAACATTAAATAAATTGAATATTATAAATTCATTTATGAATGCAATAACATGCTATTATGTATTGTGGCGAGCATAGCTCACTTGGTATCGTGTTCAATTCACACAACAGGGATCTTCAGATCAAATCCTGTCATTGACTTAGAATATAGGGAAAAAATATGTACAGTTAATTTGAAATCAAATAAAAATTGTGTTGTTAGATAAAATAGGAATAACAGAGTTCGACCAGCTGAATTGTATTTGGAGTAAGAAGAGAAATATTGGAACTGAGCTGAAATTAAATGAAGAATGAAGAAAAAATTGAATAAAGCTAGAATAGAATTAGATATTTGAAAAAGAGGAAGAATTGAAGAAAATAAGAATATAGAATAGGATACATGTAAAGATTGAAAATGATATAAAAATTAGAATGTAAATAAATAATGTTGTAGGTGGAAAATTCGAAATCTGTTTGAAAGATATCAGTTGGAAATCGAGCTGATTTTTCGTGATGAATGAAACGAATGAAACTTTGCACAGAGAGTTCATGCAAGGTCTAACCATGGTCTAACCTTGACTGGCAACCTAAAATATTATAGGCCTATGAAAAATTGTTTAAGCATAATAATTTGGAATGGGTAAACAGTTTAGTATCACAATGCTAATTCTCAAAGGTTGTTAATCAAGTCGTTTACACATTATTTAGCAAAGTGTCATCACTTAACCTAATTTTTTATTATATTCTTGAGTAATATTATACAGGGCAAATATAAGCAAGAAAGTAGAATTAAAGTTCTTGGAATTCTTCGAATTTCAATTAATTTTATAAATTTATTTTATTTATTTTGAATTTTTAATGTTAATTTTCGTGACGAATCACACTTCATATTGTACTTGTCAGTTATGGCAATACCAAGCAATGGCTGATTTGTACACAAAATGATAGCCGCCTTAGAATTTTAACTAGTTTTAATTTTTTAATTTGCGTTTTTTTATAAATTAGTGTTACGTGTTAATCTAATCCTTCATCGTGGTGATGTTTTATAATACTTAGTATCCACATTAAACGCCGTCGATATAATTTTCATTATCTGTCATTAAATTTACAATCGTCTCGCGTAATGGCGGTGTTTGAGGTGCTTTCGCAGAATAATTAATATTGTCTATTGTATCTGGGATGGATTTTGTTATGCAAATATGTGTTAAATATATAAATCTATCGGTTTTAGTGTGTTGTTGATTTAGTTGGCTCGACTTTGTTGGTGTTTAGTTAAAAATGGACGTCGAAGAAGGACCACTGGAAGATGATTTAGACCTTGAAGAGGCCTCGGACGATGGTGACGTCGAGGAGTACATTACAGGACCCCCATCGGCCCAGACCTCCTCAGGTAGTAAATGAAATTTAATACATTATATCAGTAGAACTGAATTTCTAGAATACAAATTTCACCATAATTAATATACATACATCAATAATATATATATATATATATATAATATATATATATATATATATATATATATATATTAATATATATTAATATATATTAATATATAAGTTAAACTCTTGCATGTAATTAAGTTATACCTACAGTCAATATTGCTTTGAATACTTTATTATATTTATATTATCATTACTTCTATCTGACTGATTTATTTAGGTTTAGCATCAACTCCTCCTTCGACAAATTCATCTCCACCAGTTATGGGAGAGGAGCCTTCTAGTCCAAGGGCATTATCAATTAATTTAACAAGTATGGCATTTGGCGGAAAACCACCAAATCATACCAAAAGAGGACCAGGAAGACCGAGGAAGGAGTTTTCTGGGCGAAAAGAACGTCCAAGGAGCATTAGACGGTTGGCATTCTTGATATAATAATAAAATTGATATTTATATTAATAATGAGTATAAAAACTAGGAGTAAGTTGTAATTAATCAACTTAATCAATTAAAATTTAGATTTAGCTGTTTAAATAAACTATCCAACTGTTGGATATTAAAGCTTATGCTTCAACTAAACACACATTATTACGATATCAATCAAAGTTTCATCAATATTGTTTAAAGTAAAGGTTTATAAATATTTGAATAATAAATAGAAAAATTTCAATTTCAAAATTTGTGTCTAAATAATCAAATAATGGCTATAAAAATATAAAATAACTAAAAATTACATGCATCATTTTCACATGTGAGTTATTACTTTATTTATAAAATTAATTTAATAATACATTTTATAAATTGTTAATTAACAAATATGCAAAATATAAAGCCAATTGTGCTTTATAATAAATAAATAGTGTTTAAATGCAAAATTTTTGTGTAAATCAGTAAATAAATATATAAATACTACAAAAACAACAAATTAATAAAACATATATTACTGCATAAGCATTATTTCACTCAATACTTTTTCAAAATTGTTATATAATAAATATACAAAATCTAAATGAACAATTGTGTTTTATAACAAATAATATTCAAATATAAAATTTGTTAAAATATATGAATAAATACTGTGAGAATGTAAATCAACTAAAAAATACATAAACCATTTTTACATGATAGTTTTTCTATAAAATTAATTTAATACATTTTTAGAATGATTAATTAACAATAAATTAATAATTGTGCTTTATATTTATTCATTTGAAATTTATTTTTTAATCAAATATATAATGTAGAAACTAGAGCTTTTTATATTTTCAGAATATGTAAATGGCTGATTTTATACAAAAATCAATACTAGTGTATAAACAACATAACATATACAATTAATATTTTTTTCAATCTTAATAATTTAATGAAATCAATTGATTACTCAAAATAATAAATTTTATGTAAATTCGATCATTTTTTTAGGGGTGGATCAGCAAGAGGTGTACCAAAACGGCCTAGACTTAGTAGAGAAGACCGAGGCGATATGATGTCTATGCTGGACAGTTTTTCAGTCCCGCCATCACCTGGTGAGGAAAATGATGTTGGATTCTGAGACAGGTGCTTTAGTTTTATCTGAGAAGGTGCAGCATGACGATACCCCATATTTCACTGAAAAATGGTAATTAAAAATTAAAAATAAAATACTAATTATATTCTTATTATAATTATTATTATTATTTCATTCCAGGCCTGGTAAATTTTGTATCTTTTGCAATTTAACTGAACGCACTCAATTAGGACAAGGTGAAATGCTTCGATTTGACTACAATGGTGAATTTGAAAATGTACCAAGCACAGAAGATAGTGATAATTTAAATGCAAGCGATAGTAATAAAGATAATACATCTAGTGGCAGTTGTGATAAAAGCCCTAGGAATGTTAATCAACAGCAACTCAGTAACAGGCGACAGAAGGGGCTCAGCAAGTGCAAGTCAGTAGTAGTATGAGTCTTTTACTGAAATGATTTGTAAGCATATAGTTAATTATATGTTTGTTTTTCAGGAATCCATCGTTGAATGTAGAGTATACTGATGAATTAGAAAAAGTTGGTTACTTGGAACCTGTTGATCCACTGACCCTGGTTGATCAATCGCAATATTATTATGCACATAGAGCTTGTGTAGAGTGGAGTATGACGGTTCAGAAGAATCCTGAAAAAATAAACAGCTATTTAAATCTAAATCCAGTTATTTTACAAAGTTTGAACAGAAAGTGCTCGTTTTGTGGACACTTTGGTGCTAGTTTGGCATGCAAGGTACATAATTAATGGATTATACGTATTAATTTTGGTATAAAGAATAATTACATTTGAATTAATTTCAATATGTTTTAGATGGCTTGTCCAAAGTATTTTCATTTTCCTTGTGTAGCAGCGTCTGGTGGATTTCAAGTTATTCAACGCATAAACTCATTTTGTAATGAGCATCTTGGACAAGTTCCTTTAATATGTAAGTTTTTAATGAAAATTATCTACACATTTGATCATGCCTACGTGCCTTGCTGTGTTATGTAACTAATTAAAGTCTGTACTTCTGTACTAAAAGATTTTGATACAAACATGATTTATTAATCATCAAATGTATACAGTACATTAAATGAAAATTAACATAAAACTAGCTGTAAGTGGAATTCTGTCTTAAGGCAATTAAGGCATCGTGCCTTAAGGCAAATTGCTGGAACTTCCCGTACCAAAAGTTATTATTTTTTTTTAAAAAACGATTAACATTTTTGAACAAAATTTACTTCGAAAAAATAAGATTTTGAGAAACTATAAATTTGACAAAAAATTACTTATTTTTAAAAAAAAAATTGAAAAAAAAATCATTTAATTTTTTTTTTTAAATCTTTTTTTTTGAAAAAAAATGTTTTCTTTATTTTGACATATGTTGGAAGATCTGAACTTTTTTTCAAGCAATCGTACTGCTTTAAATGCATAGAGACAAAAAATTAAAGCGCGTAAGCGCCGCGTCGCTGTCTAACGGGTAAACATTGGTACGGAACCCATAGGAATGTAAACAAAATATACTTATTGTTAAAATCTCTATAAATATCTGATAATTTGATGTGCATAAGTCTAATGTTTATTTTTGGCCGCCAAATGGCTCATTTTTTTACTTTTTCCCCCATATCCCAAGTCGTTGGATCTGCCTTTCCAAAAATTTGAACAGTTTTTTATTAAGTCAATACAAATAAAATGTTTTTGAATTATTCAAATCGGACGCTCCGTTCTCTTAAAAACTGAGTTACCGTTTTTGGCACTTTTTGCCCCGTATCTCCGGAACGGCTAGACCCGCCTTTACCAAAAACTAATCAGCACGTCTCCTTATCAATACGGATCAAATGTTTTTTAAATTATTCAAATTGCTTCATCCGTGTTCCCTAAATCGTCGACGAAAATTTGTATCCGCACCACACATACATACTACGCGCGCACACACACACACACACACCACACATACATCCATTTTTTCTAAGGTATGCCAAAAATGTTCAGGAACCTTTGAAACGTAAAGATATATAAAAATTTTCATTTTCGATTTTTTTTGCGATTACTATAACTTACCCTACGGGAAGTTAATTATCATTACAAATATGTCATTTAAAGGAAACATATTTACAAAAAATAGATATATTTGAACTATAAGAACTTGCATTATAATGAACTGTGTTATTCTGCATTCTGTTACTTGGTTGTAAAGTGTACAAATGACCCGTGTATCTGTTGAATATCAATTTAGGATTCCTGTATTGCTTTATCTTGTTGATTATGATGAAATTTTGTTCACTTATGTATTCCACGTAATAAGCTGGTTGAATATATCACTGGAGACATTTTTGAAATTATCTTTTTTCTGTCCATTTCTTTTTTTCTGTCCAAGATGAGCTTCGGTATGGACAACTTTTAGATATTGCTCTTAAATTGTAACTGTAAATGATAAAATATGCCATACAGCCTTGTTACTACATTAGTCCAGTCATTTAAACTAAAATTAGGTAAGAATCTCGGAATTCGAGATACCCAGCTGTAAGTCTGTAAATGCTTGTACATTGATACCTAAAACTGTCTCAAAACCTACATATGGTAAGGTGTATGCGACATATGTAGGTTTATACATGCAGGGATAATTTTGTTTTATTATTTGCCTTTATTGTTTCTTTGTAATTGGCAATGTGAGTAAGGTGGCATTTGAGGTTCAAAGGTGATTTTTATCAATTAATTCCAATTATTATTTTTTTATTTTTTCATTTTCAGGTACTGATGATATAAATTGTAGAATTTGCAATGGCTTAGGAGACGTGGGTAATTAATGATATGCTCGGTTTGTGGAGAGCATTATCATGGTGCTTGTGTAGGTGTCCACAATTACCAGGTACTAAAAACAATCATAATTACAATTATATTATTTGTAATCATAATTATATTATAACTTTTTT
>NW_020539727.1:25356357-25390410 GCF_003426905.1 Ctenocephalides felis
AAAGTTAGCATCAAATAATCTATAATATCAATAAACACTAATAGAATTTAAGAAAAAAAACGATACGTTTGTGTAATAATATACACAATATGAATACTAACAAGAGTGTTTTTGTTTTAGGAAAAAATGATGTCTTTGTATCAATGCCTACAGGTTCAGGGAAATCCTTATGTTTCCAATTACCGGCACTCACATACAACAATAAAATAGCAATAGTGTTTTCACCCTTAATCGCTTTAATTAAGGATCAACTGGATCATTTAAACCGGTTAAAAATATGTGCAGAATCGATAAATTCCAAAATTACCACCAAAGAACGTGACAGGGTTATTAATGACTTAAAAAGTGTAAATCCATCAACAAAGTTTTTACATATTACTCCAGAGCAAGCTGCTACAAATACTTGTCAGAATTTATTGACAATGTTGGATAAGTATGATAAGATTTCATATTTTGTCGTTGATGAAGCGCATTGTGTTAGTCAGTGGGGACATGATTTCAGGTAATTTGAGATTTTTTCATGATGTTCTGTATAAAGTATTATATAAAATTGTTTTAGACCGGATTATTTAAAATTAGGTAAGCTACGAAAGGAATTTCCAAAATACCATGGATAGCACTTACAGCAACAGCTAGCAAAGATGTCGTCATTGATATATTGACAAATTTAAAGTTACAAAAGCCAGTTAAAGTGTAAGTGTTAAAAAACATAAGTAGCATGTAAATATATTTAATTTCTAATGATTTAAGATTCAAGACTCCGTGCTTTCGACAAAATTTGTATTATGATGTTTGTTTCAAAGATTTAATAGATGACGAATATGAGCATTTGAAAGACTTTATTTCAAAGCACATTCAAGCAACAGATGATGAAAAATCGGTATGCCATTTGCATAATATAATTTCATTATATTTTGTTATTAATATTGTTTTGTTATAGAGTAAGCGAGGTTGTGCAATTGTGTATTGTCGCACAAGAGACTCCACAGAAAGAGTAGCTTCCAAGTTGACTAAATTAGGTTTAAAAACAATGGCTTATCATGCAGGTTGCTAATAAAATTTTTATTCCATGATATTCTATCCTCTTGATTGTTACATAAATTTACTTCAATTGCAGGTCTGGGGGGGCTCGATAGACTTCTATTCAAGAAAGTTGGCAGACTGAAGAAGTTCCTGTGATAAGTGCTACAAATAGTTTTGGTATGGGAGTCGACAAAGCAACCGTTAGAGTTGTTGCACATTGGGGAATGCCTCAAAATGTTGCTAGTTATTATCAGGTAGTTAGGAAGAAATTCAGATATTAATAAATTTATAATATATTTATATATCTATTATAATATATATGAAAATAAATACAAATATTGATATAAAGTTTAAATATAATATGAATTCTAAATTATATCATAAATAAAAATTTAACAATATAGATATAAACATATAAATATGTTCATAATTATATTTGTGTTTTAAATATAAATATTTACATTTATATTTAAAATTTATAATTTATAATTATATATTTATAAATTGATATTTTTATTCATATTATATATATATTATATATATATATATATATATATTATATCTTCCTTGTATGTTTATGTTTATATTTATAATTTAGAATTAATTATTATGATTTATATTTATATATTAATATAATAATAAATATAGCTACAAATATAAATTATAAATATCAACATTAATTATGATTATAAATATGTATGTATGTAAATGTATTTAAATTTATATTCAAACTTATGATTTATATTTATATTTAAATTATATATTTATGTATATTTGTAATATTTATATTTAGTTTTCAATTAATAATTTTATTTTTCTTTAGGAATCTGGTAGAGCTGGCCGTGATGGCAAAAATTCTTACTGCAGAATCTATTACAGTCAGTCAGAGCGCAAAGCAATAGATTTTCCTTATAAAAAAAGATGGTTATAAAGCCAAAACTGAAGCAAAAAAGGAACTGGCAAAGAATGCTTATAAATCTTTTACCAAAATGGTTGAATATTGTGAATCAGCAAGGTTGGATAATATTAGTAACAAATGATTTGATTAATAATGTCTTGAGCTCTAATTATTGCAGGTGTAGACATGCTGTGTTTTCTGATTACTTTGGAGACAACAAGCCGAATTGTGTTAATCGTTGTGATGTGTGTTCAAACAAGTCTAAAGTTGAAAAATTAATATCTCAATATCAAAACAGCACAATGAAGACTCTGATGTCTAAATTACAATCCACAGATGAATGTGAATTGTACGAAGGAGGAAGAATAAAGCAGAATGATTATGAAGATGTAAATATCAAAATATATAAAAAATTATATTTGTTATGTAATGTTGTTAATTTGTTTTTATTTTCTAGTATGAAGATAATGGTGGTCATAATGACCGTGAAGAGAAAGTGAAAAAAGAAACAACTACTTTTATACAAAAACAATTTGCTTTGAGAAAAGCTTCGACTGCAACAGAAAGTACACCTAAAATAAATGCAGAATTTGCTCGTGTTATAGCAGCAGATTGTACAACAGTTAAGGTAATAAATGTATATTTTAACACTTATGGTATAATAATTTAATTAATTGTATTTTTGTGGAACTTCTAATCTGACTTGCGACATCAGGATTAGGTTGTTTGAAAATGTTGTAGATTGATTCGAAGTGTTGTAAGTTGTCTGAAAATGTTGAAAATTCTTTGGGTATGTTGTAGATTATCTGAAAATGTTGTAGACTGTTCAAAAGTTTAGTAAGTTGTCTGGAAATGTCTTAAAACGGTGTAAATTATCTAAAAATATTGTAAATAGTTTGAAAATGCTGTATGATAGTCTGAAAATTTTGAAAATTGTTTGGATGTGTTGTAAATTGTCTGAAAATGTTGTAGACTGTTTGAAAGTATTGTGAATTGTCTGGAAATGTTATAAAATGTTTGAACATGTTGTAGATAATCTGAAAATATTGTAAATAGTCTAAAAACGTCGTCAGTTGCGTGAAAAAGACTTGAATTGTCTGAAAATGTTGAAAATTGTTTGGATCTGTTGTAGATCATCTGAAAATGCCATAAGTAGTCTTAAAATGCTGTTAATTGTGTGAAAACATGAGCTGTCTTAAAATATTATATAACTTAGCAGAATATAGTGCTCAAACATTCTACATTTTACTTCAGCTATTATAATCATATTATAAAATTTATAGATTTGGATAAAAATCCACTTTTGATAATTAAAATTTGCAATAATTTGTGTTCATGAACTATTATTTATTCTACTCCTTTTTATTTTCATTTACGAGTTACAAAGTAATAAATAATTGATATTTCCAGGTTACCGGCTTAACAATATCGGCAAGAGAATCAAATTTATCAATGATAGTAGATATGCTGCAAAAAAACTTAACTGCACATGATGAAAGTGATCCACCATTACATGAACTTGATAAAAATGATTTAGAAGATTGTGCCAAAATGCTCGAATATGAAATATTTAGTTCCAACAAAGTGTTATGTCTGTACAGAAGAAATTTAGTGAAACTTGTAAAACAAACATATGAAGTTATATAAGCTTATTTATTATAAATATACTCATGTTTACTTTTGTTTTTATAGATTTCATCTATAAAATCAGCTACTACAAATAATAAGGTGTTTGATGCCTTAAAAACTTTTAAACCAACACCAAAACTGACATTGCGAGAGGCTGTGAAAGAAATTCAAAAAGAAACAAAAAGTGAATCAGCTAAAACTTCGCCTAAAATAGATAGAATTGTAAAAAAAAATAGGATCAAGAAAGATTTTATGAAACAAACCTCTCTGAATGTGTTTTTCCAACCTAAATTGGATGAAAAAGAATTAAATAGTGATGACTCTGATGAATGCCAGGAAAATAATATATCTGAAGATGAGGAAGATATAAATATGGAGAAAGATAGTTATGAAGAAACAAAAACATCAAAATTTATGCTTGCATCAGATTTTCACAGGAATTTTAAAGAAGATGAAAATTTTAAATCTGTCAGTTCTGATTGCCAAAGCAACAATATTGATGTTGATATTGAACAAAGTTCTTTGCATTCTAAATTAGATGAAAAAGAATTAATTAGTGATGATGAGCACAAATCTGATGAATGCTTAGAAAATTATGAAGTTGAAGAAGAGTTAAATATTAGAAAAAATAGTGATGAAGAAACAAAAGTCAAAATTTATCCTTGCTTCAGATTTTCAAAAAAATTTGACAAGCAGAAAACTTGAAGAAGATAAAAAACTGAAATCTGTTGATTCTAGTTGCCATAGCGAGGATAATGAAGTGAAGTCATCTGCTGAAACAATGAGTGTTTTAAAAATGGACCCAAGGATTAGAAAAATGAGAGAGATCAAAGATAAAAATGAATTTAGTACTAACAGTGGTACTAATTCATCAGTGCAGGATAGTTTGAATCAAATGGTGCCCTGGACAAGCTAGAATTGAATAAAAGTAACATCCTATGTTCTGATTTAAAGAGAAAACACAGTGAGGAAATGTCTCAAGATTTTGATGTAACCAAAAGGACTAAATTGGATGTCGAATGGTGTACAAGAAACAAGTACTTTGAAGTCTGATGTTTTAACAAACTTCAAAACAGAAGTTAAGATTTTAGAAGATTCCGACAGTAGTTTGAAGAAAAATAATTGTTGATAAAATTAGTTTTATCAATGTCTGAAAGATATTTCCTGTGATAAGACAATTATGGAATCTGTGATCAAGTCAAGGAAGAAATGTGATGACAAGTGAATGTTCAAAACAATGACCCTTGCAATAATACAAGCTGTTACAAAGGATCCAAAGAAAAGCCAAGACACTCCAGATCGAATCAGTCAATAAATGTTATATTATTAAAGGCTGCATCTACAAAACATGATCAACCAACAGTGGCAGAGTTCAAATAAAATTAATAAAGACACTACAAAGTTGCAAGCTATTCGAAATGGGCCCAAGACAAACCAATACAATCCAGAGGTGATTTAGTTAATAAAATAGTAAAACACCTGATGCCGTATTATAATTCTAAAAGAATATTTTCTCGAGACTTGTTCAAAGCTCTGCTAAACAATTTTCATTGATACTCATGGCTTACCGAGTAACTGGTAAGGGTATTCTATTGATTTTCCATCATAAATGATTGTTTATTTATATAAAATGATTTTTTGCAGATGAATTATTATTCAGCAGCAAGTTGATAAACTGTTTGAAGCAAGATGATCATAGAAAGTAAAGCAGATTTTCCATTAGATTTTGTAAAAACTTGATATGGTTAAGTTTTTATACAACTTTGAGATGTTAAATACTTAATATATTTTTTTTGGAAGCTCTAGTTAAATTTTACTTGGAATTTGCAAGTAAAGACACCGAGCTGCAGATAATATTGTTATTTGAAAGACTTGTATGAAATATACAATGATGAATTTTGTTTTTAAGATATTTTTACTTTGATATGATTAACAGAAAGAGACATTGTCACTCAATCTGAAATTTTATTCTGTTTAAATTTGTTGTATTCTTGAAATATAAATATATATAACAGTTTAAATAAATATTAATATTTCAGATTGTTGCAGGAAACTAAAATACATATTTTAATAATAAGCTATACATGAAACATTTCAATCGAATACTTGTAAGTGGAATATTAAAGAAAACATAAATAAATTGAATATTATAAATTCATTTATGAAGCACATAACTGCTATTATTTATTGTGGCGAGCATAGCTCACTTGGTAGCGTGTTCAATTCACACAACAGGGATCTTCAGATCAAATCCTGTCATTGACTTAGAATATAGGGAAAAATATGTACAGTTAATTTGAAATCAAATAAAAATTGTGTTGTTAGATAAAATAGGAATAACAGAGTTCGACCAGCTGAATTGTATTTGGAGTAAGAAGAGAAATATTGGAACTGAGCTGAAATTAAATGAAGAATGAAGAAAAAATTGAATAAAGCTAGAATAGAATTAGATATTTGAAAAAGAGGAAGAATTGAAGAAAATAAGAATATAGAATAGGATACATGTAAAGATTGAAAATATATAAAAATTAGAATGTAAATAAATAATGTTGTGGTGGAAAATTCGAATCTGTTTGAACGATATCAGTTGGAAATCGAGCTGATTTTTCGTGATGAATGAAACGATGAAACTTTGCACAGAGAGTTCATGCAAGGTCCTAACCTTGACTGGCAACTAAAATATTAATATAGGCCTATGAAAAATTGTTTAAGCATAATAATTTGGAATGGGTAACAAGTTTAGTATCACAATGCTAATTCTCAAAGGTTGTTAATCAAGTCGTTACACACATTATTACGCGTCTTTACGTAAATTTCGTATGACAAGTATTAGCAAAGTGTCATCACTTAACCTAATTTTTTTATATTATATCTTGAGTAATATTATACAGGGCAAATATAAGCAGAAGTAGAATTAAAGTTACTTGGAATTCTTCGAATTTATTAATTTTATAAATTTTTTTTATTTATTTTGAATTTTTAATGTTAATTTTCGTGACGAATCACACTTCATATTGTACTTGTCAGTTATGGCAATACCAAGCAATGGCTGATTTGTACACAAAATGATAGCCGCCTTAGAATTTTAACTAGTTTTAATTTTTCAATTTGCGTTTTTTTTATAAATTAGTGTTACGTGTTAATCTAATCCTTCATCGTGGTGATGTTTTATAATACTTCGTATCCATATTAAACGTCGTTGATATAATTTTCATTATCTGTCATTAAATTTACAATCGTCTCGCGTAATGGCGGTGTTTGAGGTGCTTTCGCAGAATAATTAATATTGTCTATTGTGTCTGGGATGGATTTTGTTATGCAAATATGTATTCAATATATAAATCTATCGGTTTTAGTGTGTTGTTGATTTAGTTGGCTCGACTTTGTTGGTGTTTAGTTAAAAATGGACGTCGAAGAAGGACCACTGGAAGATGATTTAGACCTTGAAGAGGCCTCGGACGATGGTGACGTCGAGGAGTACATTACAGGACCCCCATCGGCCCAGACCTCCTCAGGTAGTAAAAGATAATTTAATACATTATATTAGTAGAACTATATTTCTAGAATACAAATTTCACCATAATTAATATACATACATTAATATATTATGTATATATTATATATATATATATATATATATATATATATAAGTTAAACTCTTGCATGTAATCAAGTTATACCCACAGTCAATATTGCTTTGAATCCTCTATTATATTTATATTATCATTACTTATATCTGACTGATTTATTTAGGTTTAGCATCAACTCCTCCTTCGACAAATTCATCTCCACCAGTTATGGGAGAGGAGCCTTCTAGTCCAAGGGCATTATCAATTAATTTAACAAATATGGCATTTGGCGGAAAACCACCAAATCATACCAAAAGAGGACCAGGAAGACCGAGGAAAGAGTTTTCTGGGCGAAAAGAACGTCCAAGGAGCATTAGACGGTTGGCATTCTTGATATAATAATAAAATCGATATTTATATTAATAATGAGTATAAAAACTAGGAGTAATAATCAACTTAATCAATTAAAATTTAGATTTAGCTATGTAGATAAAATATCCAACTGTTTATTCAACTTCAACTAAACACACATTATTACCATATCAATCAAAGTTTCGTCAATATTGTTTAAAGTAATGGTTTATAAATATTTGAATAATAAATAGAAAAATTTCAATTTCAAAATTCGTGTCTAAATAATCAAATAATGACTATAAAAATATAAAATAACTAAAAATTACATGCATCATTTTCACATGGGAGTTATTACTTTATTTATAAAATTAATTTAATTCATTTTATAAATTGTTAATGAACAAATATACAAAATATAAATAGTCAATTGTGCTTTATAAAAAATAAATAGTGTTTAAATGCATAATTTTTGTGTAAATCAGTAAATAAATATATAAATACTACAAAAACAACAAATTAATAAAAAATATATTACTACATGAGCATTATTTTATTCAATACTTTTTCAAAATTCTTATATAATAAATATACAAAATATAAATGAACAATTGTTTTATAACAAATAATATTCAAATATAAAATTTGTTAAAATATATGAATAAATACTGTGAGAATGTAAATCAACTAAAAAATACATAAACCATTTTTACATGATAGTTTTTCTATAAAATTAATTTAATACATTTTTAGAATGATTAATTAACAATAAATTAATAATTGTGCTTTATATTTATTCATTTGAAATTTATTTTTTAATCAAATATATAATGTAGAAACTAGAGCTTTTTATATTTTCAGAATATGTAAATGGCTGATTTTATACAAAAATCAATACTAGTGTATAAACAACATAACATATACAATTAATATTTTTTTCAATCTTAATAATTTAATGAAATCAATTGATTACTCCAAATAATATAAATTTTATGTAAATTCGATCATTTTTTTAGGGGTGGATCAGCAAGAGGTGTACCAAAACGGCCTAGACTTAGTAGAGAAGACCGAGGCGATATGATGTCTATGCTGGACAGTTTTTCAGTCCCGCCATCACCTGGTGAGGAAGGAATGATGTTGGATTCTGAGACAGGTGCTTTAGTTTTATCTGAGAAGGTGCAGCATGACGATACCCCATATTTCACTGAAAAATGGTAATTAAAAATTAAAAATAAAATACAAATTATATTATTATTATAATTATTATTATTATTTCATTCCAGGCCTGGTAAATTTTGTATCTTTTGCAACTTAACTGAACGCACTCAATTAGGACAAGGTGAAATGCTTCGATTTGACTACAATGGTGAATTTGAAAATGTACCAAGCACAGAAGATAGTGATAATTTAAATGCAAGCGATAGTAATAAAGATAATACATCTAGTGGCAGTTGTGATAAAAGCCCTAGGAATGTTAATCAACAGCAACTCAGTAACAGGCGACAGAAGGGGCTCAGCAAGTGCAAGTCAGTAGTAGTATGAGTCTTTTCCTGAAATGATTTGTAAGCATATAGTTAATTATATGTTTGTTTTTCAGGAATCCATCGTTGAATGTAGAGTATACTGATGAATTAGAAAAAGTTGGTTACTTGGAACCTGTTGATCCACTGACCCTGGTTGATCAATCGCAATATTATTATGCACATAGAGCTTGTGTAGAGTGGAGTATGACGGTTCAGAAGAATCCTGAAAAAATAAACAGCTATTTAAATCTAAATCCAGTTATTTTACAAAGTTTGAACAGAAAGTGCTCGTTTTGTGGACACTTTGGTGCTAGTTTGGCATGCAAGGTACATAATTAATGGATTATACGTATTAATTTTGGTATAAAGAATAATTACATTTGAATTAATTTCTAATATGTTTTTAGATGGCTTGTCCAAAGTATTTTCATTTTCCTTGTGTAGCAGCGTCTGGTGGATTTCAAGTTATTCAAACGCATAACTCATTTTGTAATGAGCATCTTGGACAAGTTCCTTTAATATGTAAGTTTTTAATGAAAATTATCTACACATTTGATCATGCCTACGTGCCTTGCTGTGTTATGTAACTAATTAAAGTCTGTACTTCTGTACTAAAAGATTTTGATACAAACATGATTTATTAATCATCAAATGTATACAGTACATTAAATGAAAATTAACAATAAAACTAGCTGTAAGTGGAATTCTGTCTTAAGGCAATTAAGGCATCGTGCCTTAAGGCAAATTGCTGGAACTTCCCGTACCAAAAGTTATTATTTTTTTTTTAAAAACGATTAACATTTTTGAACAAAATTTACTTCGAAAAAATAAGATTTTGAGAAACTATAAATTTGACAAAAAATTACTTATTTTTAAAAAAAAAATTGAAAAAAAAATCATTTAATTTTTTTTTTTTAAATCTTTTTTTTTGAAAAAAAATGTTTTCTTTATTTTGACATATGTTGGAAGATCTGAACTTTTTTTCAAAGCAATCGTACTGCTTTAAATGCATAGAGACAAAATATAAAGCGCGTAAGCGCCGCGTCGCTGTCTAACGGGTAAACATTGGTACGGAACCCATAGGAATGTAAACAAAATTTATACTTATTGTTAAAATCTCTATAAATATCTGATAATTTGATGTGCATAAGTCTAATGTTTATTTTTGGCCGCCAAATGGCTCATTTTTTTACTTTTTCCCCCATATCTCCAAAGTCGTTGGATCTGCCTTTCCAAAAATTTGAACAGTTTTTTATTAAGTCAATACAAATAAAATGTTTTTTGAATTATTCAAATCGGACGCTCCGTTCTCTTAAAAACTGAGTTACCGTTTTTGGCACTTTTTGCCCCGTATCTCCGGAACGGCTAGACCCGCCTTTACCAAAAACTAATCAGCACGTCTCCTTATCAATACGGATCAAATGTTTTTTAAATTATTCAAATTGCTTCATCCGTGTTCCCTAAATCGTCGACGAAAATTTGTATCCGCACACACATACATACTACGCGCGCACACACACACACACACACACACATACATCCATTTTTTCTAAGGTATGCCAAAATGTTCAGGAACCTTTGAAACGTAAAGATATATAAAAATTTTCATTTTCGATTTTTTTGCGATTACTATAACTTACCCTACGGGAAGTTAATTATCATTACAAATATGTCATTTAAAGGAAACATATTTACAAAACATAGATATATTTGAACTATAAGAACTTGCATTAATAATGAACTGTGTTATTCTGCATTCTGTTACTTGGTTGTAAAGTGTACAAATGACCCCGTGTATCTGTTGAATATCAATTTAGGATTCCCTGTATTGCTTTATCTTGTTGATTATGATGAAATTTTGTTCACTTATGTATTCCACGTAATAAGCTGGTTGAATATATCACTGGAGACATCTTTTGAAATTATCTTTTCTTCTGTCCATTTCTTTTTTTCTGTCCAAGATGAGCTTCGGTATGGACAACTTTTAGATATTGCTCTTAAATTGTAACTGTAAATGATAAAATATGCCATACAGCCTTGTTACTACATTAGTCCAGTCATTTAAACTTAAATTAGGTAAGAATCTCGGAATTCGAGATACCCAGCTGTAAGTCTGTAAATGCTTGTACATTGATACCCTAAAACTGTCTCAAAACCTACATATGGTAAGGTGTATGCGACATATGTAGGTTTATACATGCAGGGATAATTTTGTTTTATTATTCTTGCCTTTATTGTTTCTTTGTAATTGGCAATGTGAGTAAGGTGGCAATTTGAGGTTCAAAGGTGATTTTTATCAATTAATTCCAATTAATTATTTTTTTATTTTTTCATTTTCAGGTACTGATGATATAAATTGTAGAATTTGCAATGGCTTAGGAGACGTGGGTAATTTAATGATATGCTCGGTTTGTGGAGAGCATTATCATGGTGCTTGTGTAGGTGTTCCACAATTACCAGGTACTAAACAACAATCATAATTACAATTATATTATTTGTAATCATAATTATATTATTAACTTTTTTATTCTGTCATTGTTTTTCTTCTAAAGGTGTGAGAGCTGGTTGGCAGTGCAAATCATGCAGGTGGTGCCAAATTTGTCACCGTCCTGATCCTGATGGCAGATCACCAGCATGTGAACAATGTGATAAGTTTTATCACCCTCAATGCTTACGTCCTCAATTAGCATCCATTCCTAAATATGGTTGGAAGTGCAGGGTGAATATTTTAATTTAATAGTATTTTCGGTATTAAAATTATTAAGTATTAATATGTTTTATATCTTTCCAGTGTTGTAGAGTGTGTTCTGATTGTGGCTCTCGGACACCAGGTGCTGGTCTGAGTTCTCGTTGGCATGCTCATTATACAGTTTGTGATTCTTGTTATCAGCAGAGAAATAAAGGATTTTCTTGCCCTTTGTGCAGAAGAGCATACCGAGCTGCAGCTTATAGAGAGATGGTGCAGTGCAGCAAATGTAAAAGGTAGTATAAACTGATATAATGTAATAATATTAATATGTACAACATTTTATTCATCAACTATTACTATGTATTAGGTTTGTTCATGGCACTTGTGATCCAGCAGCAGATCCTGCAACATATAGGCAGCGCAAAGCCAGCTTTCCTGATTATAGATATGCTTGCAAGCCTTGTCTGCAACAAAATGCAGCTGCTGCAGCGATAGCTGCCAAAAGATGCAGCACAGACGATGAACCGGATAAGGATCCACTTGCTGGACCTCATGACATTGGAGGCTTACATGATGACTACACATTTACGGATGGAAAGGTAAATTGGATAGAAAAATGATCAAAACCTTCATTCATGATGATTACTTGTTATTTGTCAGTTTTATTATTAATATTTATTATTATTGTTATTAATTTTTTATTAACTTCCCGAAGGAGAAGTTTATGTTTTCATCAAAAAAACCGATTCGCTAATTTTATGTTTTCTCGACGTTTCAAGCCATTCTGAATCGAATGAGACCAAATTTGGAAAAAGTATGTGTGTGTGTGTGTGTGTGTGTGTGTGTGTGTGTGTGAACAGATTTTTTGCCGTAAATCGACGTTTTCCCCAAAACGGCTAGACCGATTTCAAAAATTTAAAAGCCATTCGATGTATCTCGATGAGGACTATCGTTTCTGAGTTTTGTGCGGCGATCGGCCGGGCCGTTTCTCTGTAAAATGCAGAAAAGTGAAAAAATTTTCGTCCACGTTTTAGCCCGCAATTCTGAATCGATTCTGAAAATTCAAAAACCATTCGATAGATATTGGTTGGGAATCGTGCTGATTAGTTTTTGGTAGAGATCGGCCGGGCCGTTTTCTTGTAATAAAGTTTTTAAAAAAAAATTTCGACGAATTTTATGATTTTTTTTTTGACGGTAGATACCAATGTACCCTACGACAACTCGTTTAGCTTTAAAAATTCGTCAAAGTTTGCAAAAATTGGTATCGTTTTTTTGACATTTGTCAAAATTAGACTTTTGATCGACGTTTTCTCAAAAACGCCTGAACCGATTTCAGAAATTTAAAAGCCTTTAAATGTATCTCAGTGATGACTATCGTTTGTCAATTTTGTGCGACGATCTGTCAAGCCGTTTCTTTGTTATTTGAAAAAAAGTGTTAAACTTTTCGTCCACATTTAAGCTCATCCTACCGAACCGATTTTAAAAAATCAAAAACTGTTCGAAAGATATTGGTTGGGAATGATACTGATTAGTTTTAGGTGAAAATCTACCGAGCCGTTTTCTTGTAATTAACTGTTGAAAAAAAAACTTAAGCCGATTTTTATGGAATTTTTTTTAGCGACATTTACCATGGTCTTATAGAACTTACTGAAATATTACGGCCTTACGACAAATAGTTTGATTTTAAAAATTCATCAAAGTTTGAGAAAATGAGTAGCTCTTTTGACATTTGTTAAAATAAAAATTAGACTATTTACTTGGTATAATGATAGAGTACTTAGTCTTGAACATAATAAACTATTAAAGTCCTAGAAACTGGTTCAATTATAAAAATTATTGATTTTTGAAAATTTGCTTTTAGAAAATACTCCGAGTCAAAAAGTGTTCGTTCGTTTTCAATTATGTGTAATAAATCCACTCGGAAAACTTTTAATAACTCATAAATTAATTTATTTTTTATTGATTAAGTCGATTATTTAAACATATCGGGAAGTTCATGTAACTTGCCTCAAGGCTAAATACCAAACCAACTAGTTTTTATCTTTTTTCAGGATTATGGTCTTGGGAAAGGAAAACCTTATGCTAGTAAAATAGCCCGAAAACGAATGGGATATGGAAGCGGTGGTTACGTTTATGGAGGCATAGGACGCCCCAAAGGTTTTGGAAAAGGATCCAGTGCAGTTCTAGCAGGAAAATATGCTAATACAGGATATTTCATCACAAAAGAAGATCATTTGACTTTGGCCAAAGAAAAGAGCTAATGCGAAAACAAAAATGCGCGGAGTGTTTGGGGTTAGTAAATTATTTTACGATTCATATTTAAAAGAATTCAAATACACTATTATTTTAATATTTTATGCACTCTGTAGGTACCTGGTTTGGGTTTACAAAGGCCATTAGGAAATCCCACTAGTGCTTCAGCCACTGGTGGAAACACTGGGAATCAAGCTGGTACAAGTGATGACGAACCTGGTGGGGAAAATAAATTAGTCCTGGTTAGTGCCAAAGATAAGTTTGTGCTAACGCAAGACGTATGTGTAATGTGTGGTGCACTAGGGACCGACCAAGAAGGATGTCTGATAGCATGCGCCCAATGTGGACAATGTTATCATCCTTACTGTGTCAACGTTAAGGTAAAACATAGAAGACATATTATTAATGTTACATGGCTTTAATTTATATTTTCGTTTTTTTCTCAGGTTACAAAAGTGATTATACAAAAAGGTTGGCGTTGTCTAGATTGCACTGTATGTGAAGGCTGTGGTGAACGCAATGATGAGCCCCGGTTAATTCTATGCGATGATTGTGATATATCTTATCACATATATTGTATGGATCCACCGCTTGATTATGTTCCTGATGGCAATTGGAAGTGCAAGTGGTGTGCTCTTTGTCTTACTTGTGGAGCCAATGATCCTGGATTTAATTGTACTTGGTTAAATAGCTTTACAGGTAAGCTTATAAATGTAATATATCTTCAAAACTTTTAATGCAACTTGTAAAATGTTTGAGAATGGTTTAAATTGTCTGAAAACTTTATAGTTTGTCTAAAATGTTGTAAATTTTATGAAAATGTTGTGGAATGTTTAAAATGTTTAGAGTGTCTGAAAACGTCGGTTGTCTAAAGAGGCTGTAAATTGCCTGAAATTGTTGCAGATTGTGTGAAAATGGTTTAAACTGTCTTAAAACTGTTGTAGTTTGTTTGCAAACGTTCCAGATCACCTGAAAATGTTGTAGACTGTCTCAAAATGTTGTAATCTGACTGAGAATGTTTCAAACTATCTGTAAACGTTGTATATTGTGTGAAATTGTTGTAGATGGACTAAAACGTTGTAAATTATCTGAAAATGTTGTAAATAGTCTGAAAATGTTCAAAACTGTCTAAAAACCAATGTAGTTTGTCTGCAAATGCTCCAGATTGTCTGAAAATGTTGTAGACCGTCTCAAAATGTTGTAATCTGACTGAGAATGTTTCAAACTATCTGTAAACGTTGTATATTGTGTGAAATTGTTGTAGATGGACTAAAAACGTTGTAAATTATCTGAAAATGTTGTAAATAGTCTGAAAATGTTCAAAACTGTCTAAAAACCAATGTAGTTTGTCTGCAAACGCTCCAGATTGTCTGAAAATATTGTAGACCGTCTCAAAATGTTGTAATCTGACTGAGAATGTTTCAAACTATCTGTGAATATTTATCAAATTTCAGATTCATTTTACTTTTCTTATTTGAAACATTTTTTTTTATAGAATGTGGACCTTGTGGATCACGATCTACTTGTCCAGTTTGCATGGAAGCTTATATAGATAATGAATTGATCATACAATGTGTTCAATGTGAAAGATGGCTTCACGGTTTTTGTGATGGAATTGCCAATGAAGCTGATGCAGAAATTTGTGCTGATAAAGGTAAAGAATATCAGCATATCACATTATATCTGATAGTTTTATTACATTGATATGTTTAGTGACAAGTTTGATGTTTTATTTTTCAGGCTATAGTTGTATCTTATGTCGCCCCAAGGACGTGCCTCCTCCACATCTTACACCAAAGCCACCTGTGCCTCGTGCAGCAATTGAACCACCTCCAAGCCCAGAACCGGTTCAACAAACTAATGGAGGTAAATAAAGAACTGAAATAATTATTATTTGCAAATAATGCAAATTTGACTAATAACTTTATTGTATTTATGTGCAGTGTACATTGTTGATGGAGTATGCCTGAGCAGAGCCGGTATGTTACACATACGGGCAATATCTGATGACCAGATGTTATTGGATTCTGCAGGCAGAAGACGAAGGAAGTTGAAGCATATGTCGTCGTTTACATCACTCAAAGATAAAGATGCAGGTAATGAATTAAGATAGTTAAGTAATATTTGTTACTATTCTTTTGATAATTTTGTGTGTCTTTTCTTAAGGAATTTTGGCAACAATTGAATCCGTTGTAGCCGGTGGTAGTCTGGACAATTCCCTTGAAGATATCAAGCAGGAGCTGAAACAGGAGCAACAAGATAATCAGGAGGAAGTATTGTATAGGGACGGCATGATATGGAATGCTAAGGATGTTAGTGGGCCTCCTGAAGGCTTCACAATTGTTACAACTGAAAGTGGAGTTATGTTACTCCGAAGGAAGAGGCAGTGTAGAAGAAATTTGCAGAAATTGGGTATGGGAAATATTGCCTAAATAATTGATTTAATACAGGGTAGATCAGGGCACATGGCTAATATTTTTTATTTATTTTTCTTAGGTATCGGTGGATTTCTAGTAAGAGCCCGCGGAGTTCGCGGTTCAGGCGGTTCGAAAGACGAAGAAGACCCCCAAGCTGCTCCTGCTGATCAGGCAGCTGCACCAGAACAAGCTGCTGGTCAAAATGGTGATCCAGCCAAACCGAAACGTAGACCGGCGAGACGGAAACCGAAAAGTCGATTAATGGAAAGCTATCCTAGTTATTTACAGGTCACAGACTTTAAATTTAAAGATGAATTAATTGAGCCCCAACAGTTATATTGAAACTTAATTTTTATATCTTTAGGAAGCATTTTTTGGACGAGATTTGCTTGATATTAGCAAAGATAAAGATTTGGGAAGCAGCAGCAGTGGTGCTGAAGATGATTTAGTGCAAAATGATGATAAAACAATCCAGTTATCACAGGTGATTATATTATTTACCCTTTTATATCATGAGTGTTCACATATTGATGCTAATGTGCCAATTATCCTTTTAATCAGGATGAGTTAAAGGCAATGGAAGCAGTAAAAATCAAGCAAGAACTAATTGATGCCCCGAAGCCAATCTTAAAATTAGAAGATAACCAAAACTTGCACCTGAAAAGCGAAAACAAAGTACCAAATTCAGGTGCTATTAATGCTAATAATGTATTACATATGACTAAAGCTGAAGTGATAGATGATGCCGAAAATAATGACACTGAAAACTTGAAAGATGTCTTAACACTTCCTTCAGAACTATTGGATAATGATCTAGTGAAGACGCTTATGAAATGTGATGATGAAGAGTTGACAAAGACATCTTTGAATGAGCAGAATATTACTGACGAAACGACCAGCTCACAAGGTAAAAAACAATTATATATATATATATATATATATATATATATTATTTATTATTATTATTTATAGGTGCCGTGGTTGCTCCAAAAGATGAAATTGGTGATATTTTGGGACAAGATTTTAATATAGACAGCATTGTAAGAGATACTTTACCAAATATGGATAGTAAAGATGTAGAAGAGATTTTCAAAGGCGTTTTGACAGATGAATCTCAGGTAAATTAACTAAACAAAAGCTTTAACAATGATTCATTGAAGAGATTACTTAACTCTCTAATTATATTTTGCAGGAATCTCAAGAATCAGCTGTATTTCCTATGGTGCGCAACACACCTGCTGCAGTGCATCAGCAATATGACACAGGCATGATAGCCAATCAGCAACTAAATCCTGGTTCAATGGGAATAACTAACACACAAAGACCTAACTTATCCGGGCAAATAAACTTTGGCCAAACATATCAAGCAAACTATACCGGGTAAAATGATTTGAAAATATTGGAATAAAATTGAATATGCTATGATATTTAATCTAACAATTTTCTGTTTTGTTTTAGAAATCAATTTTCATCAGGTTTTGCTGATTCACAACAGCAGCAGCAACAAGACCAGTGGATGGGTTCTGTATCATCAACAGATTCAACCCCGACTGAGGAAATGAGACCTGTAGTACCACCACCGACCAGCTATAATCAGAAAACGTCGGAAAAAATGAAAATCGATGAAGGTCAGTTAATAAACTTATTCTATTCACATTTGTTCTTATTGTTTTTTTTTAAATTGTTTAATTTTTTATGTAGATTTGGGTACTGGTTCGACGATATCGATGGTTCTGTACGCCAATATAAACCATCCTGAATGGAAAACTGAATATCCGCAATGGCAGGACAGATGCAAGCAGATTTTGAAGAAGTGGAGGGCTTTAACAACCGAAGCCAAAACTCCGTACTTGCAAAAGGCAAGGGACAACAGGAGTGCTCTTAGAATGAAGAAAGCCCAACAAGTAAGTTTGTTATTTATGATTTTTAATAAATACTATTATATTATTAATTAATTCACAAACAAATTCACATATTACTTAACAATTTTTTTATTTCAAAGATTTAGTTTAATTTTATACACTTTCATATTTATATTATATATATATATATATATATATAATTTTAGTTTTTTTTTCGACGTCGAAACATATTCTTGAAAAGTTATTTAAATAGATATTTATTGCTTATTATTTCCGCCATTTGGCTCGTCTGATTAATTATAATAAGTTTTTTTCTCGATCAAGTGATAGATTCATTAGATTTATTATATTGATTAAGAAAATGAATGATATTGTGACTAATACAATAATTGTAAACATTTATTGCATCGTGTCATTATTTAACAAATGGGTTATTGCAGAAACTCGAGGGTTTTTTTCTGTTAAAATTTTGTGTTAGCTTACCATATGTACATAAAGGAACAAATTTGTTATACTTATTGTTTGTGTATCATCATACGCTTTCGTTTTCATTCATTGCATTTATACTTATGGAAAAAATGGAAAAAAAATCAAATCTGCCATCCTGAATAAGCTTAATTAATTTTTGGTAATTTAATTCAATGAAATTATGAACTGGAATCACAAATTGACGCTTTTTGAGGCTGCAGATTTGATTGAATTTTTTCCTCCGTTTATATATCATTTCCTTATAAATTAAACAATTATATATATCGATGATTTTATTTATCTATATTTTCAAAGCGATTTGGTGCTGTTTTGTTTGAAAGCGAGCGAACTATAGCTTACCTTGCATGACTTTTACATATATGTCGATATCAGATTCGTACACACCACAAAATCCTATATGATGGCAATTGGACGCGATTATACAGATCCCAAAATATGATTTTGGCTAAATATTTGCAAAATATTTATTATACTACACATGCACAGCTTGTTTCGTCTTGCTAAGCAAACACCATACCGCTGAAATCTATAGTTGTGTGTGAGTGCGCGTGTATGTATGTAATCAGATCAGATTTTTTCAGCTTTTTGTCAATTGAAATTTTGTAGATTCTATTCACTAGATTGATAGTTCAAACACTTTTAGCCATTTGCGATACATAGATCGATATGATTGTAAAGAACAACAATGAATTAGCTGATATTGTTATCAAATCATCACTGACAAGGAGATCTTCAGGTTTATTCATTTTGAATTTTGATGAAACTTTGCATGGCGGTAGAGTTGATATTCGAATCGACCATCTTAAAATATTATAGTCCTATGAGATGTAGTTTGACTATTAACTTCATCACCGTGAGAAGTTTCATTCAAATCCTAGAAGAGTATACTGGAAGTTTCCTTGTGAGCAAAATTTGGATGATTTCTTTAACCATAAGTAATAAGTAACTCTATCGACCTATGTATGCAGAATTTTTGTCTTCCACCCTTAAGAATATGATTAGGTCAGTTCTAGAGCCCCGTTATTTATCCTTTCTCCGATTGAGCGTACGCACTTTACCCCATGTGTGTTTTTGTTTGTTTTCTCGCTGACGAATCGACTACAGATACCGAAGGAAAATCCTATACAATCACCGACGCCGTCTTCATCCTCCTCCTCGGCCAACGTGACCGGAGCGGTCGCAGCCCAGCAACTGCAGCAGCAGCAGCAAAAGATTCAGCAGCAACAGCAGGTGCTGCAACAGCAACAACAACACAGCAGCAGCAGCAGATTCATCTGCAACAACAAGTCGAGGTGCCTGACGATGACGATAAGAGCGTCGACGAAACGGATTTTGCAAAAATCCCGTCAAAGACGACTGCCGAAACTACCACTACTAACACTACTACCGCTGCGACTGTTGTTAACTCTAACAACGATCATACCGTAGATGTATCTAACCAGTCCGATAAAAAAGATTGCCCAACTAATACCGATAGTAGTTGTAGTAGTAATAAAGCACTAATAAACTCATCATTTTCATCTAACACCGTCACAACAACTACCTCAGATACTATTTGTGTCTCTAACACCGGTGACAGTAGTTCATCAGTAGCATCCACTAACACCAGTCCTGTAATTGTCATACAGCAACAGCAACAACAGCAACCGCGTAAGACGATTTCGGTCGACCCGAGTATTAACGAACGCGTCAATACGATTTTGCAAAACATTCAAATCAAATCGATTCCTCTGGTCAACAAAAATTTGAGCCAGACCGGCGCGCCTTTCACGGTCCACCATCATACCTATCACACTCAGTATCCTCTGTTGCATTCGGTGATCGGCAATCATTCGGGCCCCGCTCCGAATGTGACGGTAAACCCCAACGGTAACTTCAATCCGACGACCAGTTCGTTGAGACAAAGCCTGCACCAGCAGACGCAGCATCAGCATCACAATCAGCATCAGACGCAAACGATAACGCACCTTCAGTTCCAATCGATGCTGCGTCCGACCTTTCAGCCGGTCATCAGTTTAGCTCAGTACGCGGCCAAAAATAAAATACCGATTAAAACGACTGTTGCCAATGTCAAAACGACCGTTGCCATTCCGTCGGAAGTGGGCGGCAACGATCAGCAGATTCGTGTGCTGACTCCCTCGGAAATAATGCGGACTTTGCCGAATTTAGACGAGTACGATTGCCCGCAACAGAACAACAACCAGGCGGCGACGGCGGCGGCGGCGGGAACTCCTACGGCCAACGCTTTGCCTTCGCCTTCGCCTTCGCCTACGCCTTCGCAGGCAGCAACGGTGAGGGCATCAGAACGCCTGATAATAGATGATTTTTTGATCATTCTGTCTTTTGTTTTTATAAATTAATTATCTTATATCTGAGCTCGCTCGCATCGTTCTTATTATTGTGTGTGTTTTAGTTTCGTAGAGGGACCTTTGTCGAGTTTAGCAGCTATTTTATTTTCACTAAATCATTTTATTTATGCAATGTTTACGTTGACTTTCCTAAAAATCGTACGAGACTTTAGTGGAGATCGGTTTCTTTACATAACGTTGTAAAATTCGGGTTGTCTATCTATTTCCTAGCAATAAATAAGCCTTTTGGATTTTAATCAATTTTTTCATCAACACTTTGTTGTTATCACATTCCTTTTTAAGCACCTGAAAAATCAATTCTTTACCGATAAGTCTCGTACTAAACAAAAAGTTTTCCTTGATTTTGTATCGTATTTATCTTAGTTTTGTTTTTCTTTTTTCTTTCAAATAATATGAAATAATTATTCATGCTATTTACGTTTTTTTTCTAAGGTACAGTGTGAAATGTGTGTTTATTGCGTATTTATGTACAAATATGCAAATTAGTTACATACGTATACATCATCAGCTACGATTGATATCTGTGTATAAAACAAAATCTTTATTATTATTATTTTTTATAAATACGAATTTCTAATGTATTTTTGCTGTTTCCCAAATGTCTTGCATCCCAAAAAGCATGTTCCTGATAGACCTTGAATCCTTTTTTCACCCTTCTGGATAATTCAAGCATGGTTGCATGTATAAAAATTTAACTAACTAAACATTTGTTTTAGGCACAAAATATCTGCTTTCAATGTGCTTTCAAAATGTCATATGTTGATTTATAGCATGTAATACTTTATAATTATATCCAAAATAATTAAAAACTTTTTACTATTAATGAATCGATTGTATAATTATGTAATTACTATATAATGTTCTTATCAAAATTATTATTTTTACATCCAAATTTTTACAAACGGATAATAATAAAATATATCATTAGCTTCATCTGGAATTAATTTATATTTATAGTTATGTAGATATCTCATTTTAAATGTTTTATATATTTATTTTGTATGATTAATCAGTACTTTTGCTTTAATCAACTATAAATAAATTAAGGAATTCTACATATAATATAGGATCAGGACAAGTTGACATCTCAGCAAAAAAGTGCCAGAGAAGCTGAGCAGGAGCGCCAGTGGAAATTGCTGCAGGCCCAAAGGCAGCAGCAAGCGCAGCAACAGCAGCAGGTTATACAAGATCAAAGACAGCAAGGTATCGGTGCTCGTAAGTCAACACAAATATGAAATATTACTAAAATTCTATAATCAGTCACCAAAATGTTATTAAAATATAAACCATCTCTGAATTTATCATTCTATTCTAGCTATGGTGCGAGTCCAGCGCCAGATGTCTGATGGTAGTGCGACTCCACAGCCGCATCAGCAATTATTCCAGCCGCAGCAGCAAGCTGCTTCGCCAGTAGGCGATCATACAGCAGCATTATTAGTGTCTCCAGGCGGGCAGCTGCAACAAAACGATCAGCAACAGCATATGATGCAGCAGCAGCAAATCATCAACAGTCAATCGCCGACGTTGCAGATGCGCCAGCAACAGTTTATGCCAGTGTCATCAGGGATAGCTGTCGGAGGTATGTTAAATAATCTGGAAGTTATACGACAATTCAACTACATATTATGTTTATTTATATTATATTATGTTTTAGTTCGGACACCACAGAGCCCCAATGCAGTCACAAGCACTGGACAGTATCCACGACCCACAGTTCTTGGCATTACAGCAAGGTCTCCTGTTCAGACAGGTGCTGAGTTTGTTTCAGGCGCTGTTTCACCAGCAAACTCAACAAGTATGGATCAAGATGGAAACTTGTTTACCAAATCACCTAGAATGTTTGCAGCTGGGCAAAGCCCCCAACAACAACAAAGAAGTCCTGTGCCACATCAACAGCAGCAACTATTTCTTCAAGGTAAGAATATATATATATATATATATATATATATAAATATATATATATATATATATATATATATATATATATAACAGTCCAGTTTCGAGCAGTTAACAATCTGTTTTATTTTTTAAAGGTTATAGCCAGGCTCCAGGCACGCCTCGTCCACAATTTAACGCAAATCAGCCTCTCAAGCATCATGTGTATGCAATGCCTAGAATGGCAATGCAACCACAGCAGCAACAGCAACAGGACCATTTCCAGCAGCAGCAAAACGTGACATCATCAAGTGCCAACGTAGAAGTTAACAGACAGCTGAGAGATCTCTTACAGAAACAGCATAGTCCTGGACAGCAGAGATTGTGGTCACCACAGCAGCAAGGTACATAATATTAATATATACTTAGGTATAACTAAAATTATTATTCTATTTTATCTTTAGATCCTCAGCAGCAACAACAAACAGTAAATCAAGAAATAATCTCAACGGGAGATGTCCAACAGCAACAACAGCATCTACAATCACCTAATGCTCCGGTGTCTCCTGCTTCAGTTGATGGAACGTTTAGACAACCACTTCCTCCAGGTAGCATTATGATGAGAGGCCCTAGGGGACCTTTAGCTACGGGAAAGGCTTTGCAACAACAGCAGATACAGGGAACTGGAAATATTGTTGGTGTTAGACATCCAGTTCAACAGGTACGATAGATATTAATTTTTATTGGTCTAATTTTTTTTTTATTTGAAATTGCGTTTTCTTTGTAGATGCAACAAGCAAGACAGATTTTAATCCAGCAACAATCTGGTATGCCAAGAATAGCACTACAACAACCTGGACTAGTGGTACATAAATTATAATGTAAAATTGTGCCTTTACTTTAGACATTGTAAAATAAATTTATATATTTTCAGAATCAACCGAGACAAGTATTGCAACAGCAACAATTTATGCCTCAACAAAGAATGCAGTTTCAAGGACAACAGCAACAACAACAGCAAGATCCTGCACTCCAGCAAAGGATTGCTGCTTTAAATAGGATGGGAGCAGTTGGAATTCCACAAATTAATCGTAGTGCTTGTAAGAGCAAACTATCAGTAAATATTAGTTAGTTACACAAATAACACTCTATTCATATTTGTTTCCTCTGCAGCAAGTCCACAAATGACCCTTACCACTGGTGCTACTATACCATCACCATCGTCAGCACCTGCTACTCCAACTCTGGAGCAACAGCAGCAGCAGCAGCCAATGCCTATGTCTCCAGCGGTAACAACTGCTGCAAAAACGAGTACGAGTTCTGCATCTGCACAACCGTCTCCTGTGGCTGGGCCAGCAACTGCCGGTGGTCAAGAAATACCTGATAGTGTGAAAGCAGAGTTGGATAGATTGGAACAAGAACACGGAGGAATGGCTGAGGTCGAAGAAGGAGTAGGAGAATTATTAGGCGGTTTGGGAGATGATGATGATGATGAATTATTAGGTAATAAAATAATAATTGGAATATTTTTTTTACATTATATTAAATAACTTTTTCTTTTCCTAGTATCTTTGACTGCTGAGATGGGTGCAGACTTCAACATATTAGAATATGCAGATCCTGAGTTAGACGGCTTGACAGATGGTGTCAAAGATAACATTTTAGATAGTTTAGTGCTTGATGAGCCAGATCCAGACCAGGAAAGGCAACATGCAAAACGTGAACCTGAGGAAGAAAGGTAAAACAGGCTAAAAGTTATATTTACAGCATCCGCATCTTGTTCTCAGTAATTTTCAAGAGTGATTATTTGTTTAAGCATTGAAAAATCTGAAGCTAAAACCAAAGAAACTAAAATAAGAGCTATTGAGAAAAGCATCAAAAAAGATCTACCACCGGAAACGGTTTCACAGGTTCCTGTCACATCTATGCAAATTCAACAACAACCTGGACTTGTAGTAAGTATCAAACTGTTTTTATTTTTTATAGTTGTGTATATATTTTTATTTATCTTGTATCAATATTTTTTCAGCAGCAACAACTCCAACAACAATTCGTACATCAACAACAGCAACAATTATCTCAACAGCAACAACAGCAACAGCCTCAACAGCAGCAAGTGCAACCACAGTTGATTGGTCAACAGATGAGATTGGTGACACCTAAACAGCAAATCATGCAACTTCCTTCTTTGCAACAACAGCAGCACATACAGCAACAAATGCTGCATCAGGTAAGATAGGAAAATGATAAAAATTGTATGCAATGTGTTTTTGACGCAATGTTTAATTTAAGGTTCAGCAAGCTGCGGCTATGGGTAATCCGATGGCACCAGGTACTCGTCTGATGTCTCCGGATGGTGCTGTGGGCGTTGTAACCGATAATAATACAGTGACAATCAGCTATCCCCAGGCAGGATTTTATGCTCAGCAGCAGAGACATGGTAAATTGAAAATATTGTTTAGTAAATATAGCACATTGAATTATTTCTATGTTTTCGATTCTGTCAGTGCAACAACAGCGCATGCAAATGCGTCTGGCTCAGCAACGTATGCAGCAGCCTCAGCAGCAGCAGCAGGCACAAACACCAGTCATAGCAGCAGCAGCAGCAGGTCAGGCTGCAGCCGCCGCCGCCGCCGCCTCCTTATCCAGGACCGCCGCCGCCGTATCCAGGACCCATTCAATCACAGGTCAGTTGTAACAAAAATAACAAATTTGGTTGTTTTTATTAATTGATGTTTGATTGAGTGCATATTTTATATTTCGAGCTATGTGTGTTTGTCTATTGAGATTGAAAAATGAGTGGTTGTGTAATAAATAACAAATTAAGGGGCATTCTAGTGTAGAGCGATGAATTTTAGGTCATTTTTAAAGTGTCGTAAAAGAAAGCAATGAATGTTTTTACTATCCATTTTTTACCACTTGTTTATTAATATTATTCAAATACAAAACAAAAATTAAATAATAAAAAAGTTGAAAATTGTAAAAAGTGGCAGCTGATGAAGTGGGTGGTCTCAAAAAATTGGCACCTCAGTCTTGACATGATTTCAGCCCTCCTAGCCATTGGAAATGCAAAAAATAAAAAGATTATTAATCTACCATGATGTCGCAATCGGCTGAACTAGCGATGAGTATACAAAAAATTTTTTTCGCAAATTGGCGACTGTTTGAAAAAAAAGGTTTTTTTTACTGTTTCTTTGAGTTTCTCGATTTTTTTAAAAATAGTAAAAATAGGAATTTCGGGATGATTCTAGTTCAGACTATAGATAGATCTATAAATAAGACTCTCTGAAAATTTCAAATAAATTGGTCGAGTAGAACTCCAGAAATCGTGACAAGAGTACTGAAAAAGTAACGCATTTAAAGTTTTGCGTGAAGCCAAACCAGTATGGAGACCGAGTTAGTAAAATGCCTATATCTCTGAAAATGATTCAAATTTTCTTAGATAGTTAAACATTAAAAATATGAAATAAAAAAAATCGATTTTTTTGAATTTCTACACTAGAATACCCCCTTAATGGACTTATGTGAAACGAAGGATTCCAAATTGAATTTAAGCCTATTTTGCAAGAGTTGAAAATTGAATTTATCCTTATATATTTATTAATAAATTTTGTATTTATATGCAGACTTCATTTACTGCATTGTTTTTCTGTTTATTTTGACATTGAAGGTAATTTTTTTACCACTTACACCACCACTTAAAAATCAGTTTTATTATCGTGTATGCAAGATTTGTGGATTTTTCTGATTGAAGTTTTTTACAAACAAAGATGATTTGATGTTTTTGATTTTGTCGTTAAAAATTGTTGAAAGGAGTTAAATATATTTATCGAATTTCATAATTGTTGTGTGTCACGGATTATAATTGATAATTTGCATGGGTTTTGTGTTTCTGATCTGCTTTAATTATAATTCATTGATTAAATTATATATTATAATAAATTATATATAAAATTATAAGGTGCATGCGTATTTTTCTAAGGTGTGACGGGGTATTTCATTACCAAGTACATTATCCATTATTTTCGCAAAAAATTATTATTTATTATTTTCATAATACAAGGAGAACCTCAAGATTACTGGTCTGTTGTTTTGATTGGTCTATTCTATATTTTAGGATTTTGGTTTCGACTATTAACTCTATCATCATGCGAATTTATCATAAATCCATCAACTTGAGGTTCTGTTTGTTAATTTATCGTTTATATTAGTCGTATTTATGAAAATAGAACGTTACTATAAGTTTACAAATTGAAGTATTAAATATGGTGAAGATTTATATATCCAGGCCATACGACTTTTTCTTCGAAAAATATTGCTGCTATATATTTTTTAAAACCATTTTACATTACCTACCTCATGTAATTTCCATTAACGCCTCGTACACACATATGACGATCTACATTTTACTCGGTCTTATGTTTTTCGTTTGTTTTCCTTTTTTTGGTATCTCTTTTTGGTGTTTGGTAATTTAGATCGGTGTCGGTATGCTACCACATCCTTCTTCTTCTTCGACTCACAATCGTCCAATTTACCATCTATCAAACAACAACAACACCGGAAACATCAACATCAACGCTTCCTATCATCATCAACAACAACAACAGCGATTCGGAATCAATGCTAATCAACAGCAGCAGCAACAGCAACAGCCGTTTCAGCAGCAGCAAATCGTGGAGCAGCGCAGGCGTCCGCCTCTATTGTTGCAGGTAAAAACGCGCGAGAACGCCCTGATGCTCCAGATAATAACAATCTAAGGGATAAATGATAATTATTTTAAAAAATACGTTTCATGCTGTTATTTGTAGTCGACTGCAGGGTAAATTGATTTAATGATTTACGTTGTTTTTCAGCAAAATGTACTAATAGTAACACAGACAAATGGCAATACACACGAGGCGTTTCTTGAATGAAATTTCAGTTGCCTTTTCATACTTGTAGTAAAGAGCAAAAAAAAATATTCTGTCTCTAAATCTATTTATCTTGGTGTTGTCTATAAGTAATAGTATGTGACTGTGGTAACAAACAAAATATTCAGTATTTTGCCAGAAATAACGCTTTCTAAAATTCTTTAATAAATTTTATAAATCAATTTTAATTCGATTTTAATCAATCCATTATTTGTTATAAATTGTTCTACGAGTATTTTTTGCATGGAGTTTCTGTAACGTATTTACTTATGTATTAATTACTTTCAGCAAGTTTTTAAGCATGATTTTATGAAGGGTAGGTTTTTTATTGCATGATATTTTGGCATGTCAGAATGTAATCTCAGTTTGATTTCTTTTTGCACATATGATGTTTGGTTTTCAAGCACTACAAAATTTATAAGAGTAATATTTTCACAAAATTAATATTAATTTTATATGTTTATTATTTATACCAGGTCTGAGTAAAAAGTTTCCGGTCTGACCTTTATTTCTCAACGTAGTTTACATTAAGGCTACAAGTTCTTCAAAATACTGATTTTCAGCTTCAGTCATTTCTTAATTGTTCTCAAATCGTTTACCACACACCCATTTTTTAAACGTAGAATAATGGGTTATCAATTCGTACTTCAATTCTTGGATTTTATCCATCACAACAGTTACTGGTGTGCCATAGCAATGAAACTATATCTTCCTCGCCTTTAATTCGCACCCCTTTAAAGGTTGCAAAATTTTAGCATGGTATTGAGCAGTTGCTGTTTAACCCTTTGAAATGTAATCAATGTATATAATTCCTAAACCAAAAAAACATTAGCCTTAACCTTGTTTGCATAAAATTATTTTTGCTTTCTTTCGAGTTGGTTGTTCTTTTCCAATGTAAACCTAGTTCTGATGTTTCTTGGTCAGGCCGAAAATCTTTTACTTCGCCGTCTGCTAAATTAATATTCTTTATTTATTTTACTGCACACTTTCCACATTAGTTATCTGAGCTTCGACAAAAGAATCGGAACCAACTTTATACGTAATACTTATTTATAAAAGTGTCACCTCATGAATATGATTTATATAAAAATAGTATTTGATTTTAAACGCATTTATGACTTCAAAGCAATTCCGTCTTAGGGCCAAATCAGAATCTTTTTCCCCTTCACAATCAGTTCCGAGCATATTTCATATATCCATTATTACCATCAATCGCACTAATCCCTCGCAGCACGGCACTTCGCAGGAGCAGCCACTGCTGCTGGAAGAGCTACTGGAGCAGGAGAAGCGAGAGCAGCTGCAGCACACGCCGTCGGTAGATCAGCAGCAGCAGCAGCAGCAGCAGGGACACCCTTTGCTTTCGGAGCAAGATTTCGAAAGACTGAAGGCCGATGTGTTGTCTGGCGGCGCTGCTGGCAACAGGGCGGCTGTACCTTCGCCTCCTCAAGGAGTACCAGGTAATATGATAGGGATCATCAGTTGATGGTAATTGATTTTGTAATGTGTGTAATACGTTGATACTGTTTAATAGCTCAAGGACTTCTACCGCTGCAAACTGGGGGTCAGATTACAAGAGTTTTTCAAAGACAAGGCGTGGTTACACAAGGACAGTGGACTCAGCCTGGTCAAATCCAGAGACCTGGGCAATTGACAACAGGAGGCACTATGGCAAGTATTTTATACTTTTATATATATATATATATATATATATATATATATATATATACATATTTCGATTTCCTAGATATACCAGCCGTTTGTATATACCTATTTCTACCAATACCAGTCAAAACGACTGGTCTCTAAGAAAACAAATTTATTGTGTTTTTAAGTTGAACAAAACTAATTACAGCTGTTAAATAAACTTATAGATATTATCAAATAACAAAATATATTAATTTTTAATAGTTTTTACAGTACTTTAGCACAATACTCAATAAAAGTGTCCGGCAGCACCCACTTGTTTGCGCGTAAAATTGCAGCTACCGACACGTTTTTAGATTTTAATTTCAGTGCCATATGAATAATTATAAAAATAGTATCGGTTATTGCGTTTATACCTTTCACGGTATATGTTTCAAAAATTTTCATTACTACAAATTCGCTTAGAGGGGTTGATTCTTCGTTTTTCGCTAAATACGGGCAACCATTTATTTACCATATATTTTGTTTCTACATCAGATGTCAGACAGAATTTTATGTAAATTTATAGTTTCTTTGGCCATTACTGGCTAACTATGCTTCTGGCCTTTGTTGGAAAATGTTATTCAAACAAAGTGATATGAGCTCCCGGTTTGAAGCAATTTTTGCTATATTCTATAATTTGTACCAAACGCGGGCTTTTTTTCTATAAATTTGGCCTGAGTATGTGTCTGAAAGCTCTTTGAACTTCTAATCTACCTGCAAAACCTATTTCACTTTACTACAAGTCTTGTCCAAAAAGTTTCGTCCAACCAATTTTAGTTTCCTGATTTGGTGCATTACTTCCAAATTCGTCTTCAGAATTGGAAGAAAATGGCTCGCATCATCTCATACGTTTGTTTGTGATATCTATCCATTTACTAACGTACTTGATCCATCTGTATTGTCTTTATCACGAAATTTTCCTATTTCTACAGTCGATAATAGCACTGTCTTGTGGATTGATTTGTTTATCTAAAAATTCACCCTCACTATCATATATTTCAAATCCTAGGTCTAAACATTTCAGAGATCCGCTGATTGTATTTTCCAAACAAGCTAAAAAAACATTGATTCCATTCTTTTTTCGAAGACTGACAGTCGCTATAAAAATAAGTCGAAACCATGGCAGTTTTCTCGTTTATAGTTTTTTTTTACTCAAGAATATATTTTTGAAAATTTCTGTGTCCACGCGAATGTTACTTACTTGTATCAGTGTACAAAAAGAATAAATAATTATACTTGAAAATTACTTTGAATAAAATTTTATTTAGTGTGTTGAACGAAGCTCGAAACAATTGTTTTGTTGGTAAAAATCTAGTAATACTTCAGCAATCTGCATTTTTACAATGTAAAAAAGAATAAAGAATAAATAATATATATTGTCGTCGATAAGAGAGTAGGCGATAAACCCATACGATCTATGGCTATTGTTATTTGGGTTCTCTTATCAAACATTTTCTATATTTATTTTTGTTACTAATATACATAAAGTAACTTTGAATGCACAAAATGTTTTCTATAGTTATAACTTAAAAAGTCGTAACTTCATTTCACAAACAAATTTTACATATAATGGGAATTTTGAATTGAAAGTGCCCAACCAGTCATTTTGACTGGCGTAGTATATCTAGTGTTTATCTTAGTTATTTATTGTCAATACTGTCAATTGATTTCAATAGCAACAACAACAGCAACAGCAGCAGCCTTCTCCTCAAACTCCCACAACGCCAGGTGTGACACCAGGGCGTGTGCCCCCGTTCCAAATGCCTGCGCTTCCTGCTCCACCGCAACCGCCTGAGAGAATTGTGACGGATCAGGATCGGGCGACGCAGCACCAGTACGAGCAATGGTTAGCACAGCAGCAGCATGCGCTTGCTGAACAGTTGCGATATTACGAAACAGAGGTGCAGAAATTGAGAAAGATCAGAAAGGTTAGTTTAGTTGAGATGGAATTTGATGATTGTATTATATACTAGCTGTACCCGTTCACGCTTTGCCGTGATTTACTTTAAATTAAAAAGTTAAACAAAGATGTGTATTTGTTAAATTTAGTTTAACGTTACTACTATCTGTTCAACAATTTGTGTACCAATTTATCTATAAACTTGTTAATCAATCTACCATTTTACCGACTTACGAATTTACCTGTCAACCTATTTACCTATCAACCCGTTTCACATGTCTACCAATTTACCTGTCAACCTGTTTATCCGTCTTGTTATTTGTCTATCTACCAGATGTCCTGTCTACCATTTTACATATTATCCAATTTACCTGACCACCAACAAATTACCTTTTCTCCAATTTACTTGTCTACAAATTCACATGTCTATCAATTTACCTGTCTACCAATTTACCTATCGACCTGTTTATCAATCTACCATTTTACCGGCCTACAAATTTATCTCATATCTACCAATTAAGCTGTCATCCTGTTTATTTATCTACATATTCGTTCTACCAGTTTTCCTCTCATCTTATTTATTTACGCATTATAAACAAATTAAAGCTCAAATTGATTCCACGTTTTAGTTAGAAAACGTTTGTATGTGAAAAAAAGAGTTGTTTTTAGGGTTTTCCCGGCAATTATTCGAATTTTTCTCGCCGTAAGAACCATCCTTGGACTTCAATGAACATTTTAGAAAAAGAATTGGCCAAATTGGTTCAGGCGTTGTTGAGTTATGCGCTTACCAACACATTTTACGATTCATTTTTATATATAAGATTATATTGTTGTTTTCGTCGTTTCTAGTCTTTAAATAGTAAACAAAGGCAACTCCGCAAGTCTAATAACGAACTTTCGGAAACGGATGCCAATGAATTGGCTCGAGTGTCAGCTGAGCAAGCAATACTGCAAAAACAATTAGAGTCGGCTAGGAACAAAGCAGACAGCATGGGATGTTAGCTCAAGAGTATCACAATAAGCAGCAGGCTCGACAACAACAGCAGCAGCAGCAGCAACAACAACAACAGCAGCAAGCAGGAATTGTGATGAGTGGCGGTATGATGGTGAATAATCAACAGCAACAGGTACATCAGCAAATGTCGCCGATGTCGGTTCCAATTCCGGGATTGATGCAACAGCAACAACAGCATATGCAACAGGTAAGGATCATAGAGTTTATTTTACATAATAATTATGTTTGCTATATGTGTCTTGTTTGTTACTTACTTTTCTATTGTGTCTTATTCCAGCACTCAAACATAATGCTTCAACAACAGAAACAAATTCCGCCTGCTTCGCCTCTGCAATCACCTAGTCATAGTACTATGATGTCCGGTCACAACGTTCAGAGTCCTGGTTCTGGATCTGTAGGTTCTGTTATGCAGGTGAGGAGGATTGTTTGTTTCTTATTTAACCTGACTTTATCTTGATCATTCATAATTAACGATGACTGTCTTGTTTACAGAGTCCCGGGCCTCATGGTAATTCAAACAGTGGAATGTCACCTCATCCATTACCTTCACCCCGAATCGGAACTCCACATTCTCAAGGGGAAGAGAATCCTTTCAGTCCAAGCAGCGCTGGGTAAGCTCATAATTAACGTTTTCTTATACAAATGCAGATTATTATAGTGTATAATTTTTCTCTTAGTCCCGTTCCTTCACCGAGGCTGGTATCGCCCGCCCCATCAAGAATGACATCACCGCAGCATCGTGTTTTGATTAACAGCACAATGTCACCGAGGACATCTGGAACACCCAGTCCGAATCCTGTCAATCAATTTCAACAGCAGCAACAACAACAATTATTGAATCAGCAGCAGCAACAGCAAATGTTAACTCAACAACAGCAAATGCAATTGCAGCAGCAACAGCAACATCAAAACAGATTTGTTAGGCCAATGGCATCGAGTGGAGGCACGATTGAGCAGCAACCGCAACAGCAAAGAATTAGAATACAACAAGGTAATAAAAAATTGAGGATGAATTCACTTATCTCTGTTCATTATAATTGATTATGGATGATTGCTTTAGGCATGAGACCATCATTTTCTCCAACTCATATGCCTCTGGGAAGTCCTCAACCTATAATGTCCAGTGGAATAAACACAGGAACGCCAGTATCAACTGTGGTACAAACAGAATCTGGTCATATGCAGAGAAATATATATTTGGTATGTCTTTGATATGTACAATTTTTTAATTAGTAGCTGTTTATCACATTATGCTTATATCTTTGTTTTAACAGGGACAACAAAGAAGGCAACAAACTCTACAACATCAAAATATGTTACAACAACAGCATCAAAACTTGCAGCAGCAGCAGCAGAATATACAGCAACAGAACACACAACAACAACAACAGAGTATCCAACAGCAACAGATGATGCAACAACAGAATTTAATGCAGCAACAGCAGCAGCAGCAAAATTTAATGCAACAACACATAATGCAACAGCAACAGGCTAATAAACCATTCATGGCACAAAGTCCTTTGCACCAGCAACCACCGGAATCACCATTGAATCCTAGAAGTCCGGCTCTTCAGGGCATGTTGCAACAGACATCG
>NW_020539727.1:25391410-25410270 GCF_003426905.1 Ctenocephalides felis
ACAAACAGTAAATCAAGAAATAATCTCAACGGGAATGTCCAACAGCAACAACAGCATCTACTCATCACCAATGCTCCGTGTCTCCTGCTTCAGTTGATGGAACGTTTAGACAACCACTTCCTCCAGGTAGCATTATGATGAGAGGCCCTAGGGGACCTTTAGCTACGGGAAAGGCGTTGCAACAACAGCAGATACAGGGAACTGGAAATATTGTTGGTGTTAGGCATCCAGTTCAACAGGTACGATAGATATTAATTTTTATTGGTCTAATTTTTTTTTTTATTTGAAATTGCGTTTTCTTTGTAGATGCAACAAGCAAGACAGATTTTAATCCAGCAACAATCTGGTATGCCAAGAATAGCACTACAACAACCTGGACTAGTGGTACATAAATTATAATGTAAAATTGTGCCTTTACTTCAGACATTGTAAAATAAATTTATATATTTTCAGAATCAACGAGACAAGTATTGCAACAGCAACAATTTATGCCTCAACAAAGAATGCAGTTTCAAGGACAACAGCAACAACAACAGCAAGATCCTGCACTCCAGCAAAGGATTGCTGCTTTAAATAGGATGGGAGCAGTTGGAATTCCACAAATTAATCGTAGTGCTTGTAAGAGCAAACTATCAGTAAATATTAGTTAGTTACACAAATAACACTCTATTCATATTTGTTTCCTCTGCAGCAAGTCCACAAATGACCCTTACCACTGGTGCTACTATACCACCATCACCATCGTCAGCACCTGCTACTCTACTCCAACTCTGGAGCAACAGCAGCAGCAGCAGCCAATGCTATGTCTCCAGCGGTAACAACTGCTGCAAAAACGAGTACGAGTTCTGCATCTGCACAACCGTCTCCTGTGGCTGGGCCAGCAACTGCCGGTGGTCAAGAAATACCTGATAGTGTGAAAGCAGAGTTGGATAGATTGGAACAAGAACATGGAGGAATGGCTGAGGTCGAAGAAGGAGTAGGAGAATTATTAGGCGGTTTGGGAGATGATGATGATGATGAATTATTAGGTAATAAAATAATAATTGGAATATTTTTTTTACATTATATTAAATAACTTTTTCTTTTCCTAGTATCTTTGACTGCTGAGATGGGTGCAGACTTCAACATATTAGAATATGCAGATCCTGAGTTAGACGGCTTGACAGATGGTGTCAAAGATAACATTTTAGATAGTTTAGTGCTTGATGAGCCAGATCCAGACCAGGAAAGGCAACATGCAAAACGTGAACCTGAGGAAGAAAGGTAAACAGGCTAAAAGTTATATTTACAGCATCCGCATCTTGTTCTCAGTAATTTTCAAGAGTGATTATTTGTTTAAGCATTGAAAAATCTGAAGCTAAAACCAAAGAAACTAAAATAAGAGCTATTGAGAAAAGCATCAAAAAAGATCTACCACCGGAAACGGTTTCACAGGTTCCTGTCACATCTATGCAAATTCAACAACAACCTGGACTTGTAGTAAGTATCAAACTGTTTTTATTTTTTATAGTTGTGTATATATTTTTATTTATCTTGTATCAATATTTTTTCAGCAGCAACAACTCCAACAACAATTCGTACATCAACAACAGCAACAATTATCTCAACAGCAACAACAGCAACAGCCTCAACAGCAGCAAGTGCAACCACAGTTGATTGGTCAACAGATGAGATTGGTGACACCTAAACAGCAAATCATGCAACTTCCTTCTTTGCAACAACAGCAGCACATACAGCAACAAATGCTGCATCAGGTAAGATAGGAAAATGATAAAATTGTATGCAATGTGTTTTTGACGCAATGTTTAATTTAAGGTTCAGCAAGCTGCGGCTATGGGTAATCCGATGGCACCAGGTACTCGTCTGATGTCTCCGGATGGTGCTGTGGGCGTTGTAACCGATAATAATACAGACAATCAGCTATCCCCAGGCAGGATTTTATGCTCAGCAGCAGAGACATGGTAAATTGAAAATATTGTTTAGTAAATATTAGCACATTGAATTATTTCTATGTTTTCGATTCTGTCAGTGCAACAACAGCGCATGCAAATGCGTCTGGCTCAGCAACGTATGCAGCAGCCTCAGCAGCAGCAGCAGGCACAAACACCAGTCATACAGCAGCAGCAGCAGCAGGTCAGGCTGCAGCCGCCGCCGCCGCCGCCTCCTTATCCAGGACCGCCGCCGCCGTATCCAGGACCCATTCAATCACAGGTCAGTTGTAACAAAAATAACAAATTTGGTTGTTTTTATTAATTGATGTTTGATTGAGTGCATATTTTATATTTCGAGCTATGTGTGTTTGTCTATTGAGATTGAAAATGAGTGGTTGTGTAATAAATAACAAATTAAGGGGCATTCTAGTGTAGAGCGATGAATTTTAGGTCATTTTTAAGTGTCGTAAAAGAAAGCAATGAATGTTTTTACTATCCATTTTTTACCACTTGTTTATTAATATTATTCAAATACAAACAAAAATTAAATAATAAAAAAGTTGAAAATTGTAAAAAGTGGCAGCTGATGAAGTGGGTGGTCTCAAAAATTGGCACCTCAGTCTTGACATGATTTCAGCCCTCCTAGCCATTGGAAATGCAAAAAATAAAAAGATTATTAATCTACCATGATGTCGCAATCGGCTGAACTAGCGATGAGTATACAAAAATTTTTTTCGCAAATTGGCGACTGTTTGAAAAAAAGGTTTTTTTTACTGTTTCTTTGAGTTTCTCGATTTTTTTAAAAATAGTAAAATAGGAATTTCCGGGATGATTCTAGTTCAGACTATAGATAGATCTATAAATAAGACTCTCTGAAAATTTCAAATAAATTGGTCGAGTAGAACTCCAGAAATCGTGACAAGAGTACTGAAAAAGTAACGCATTTAAAGTTTTGCGTGAAGCCAAACCAGTATGGAGACCGAGTTAGTAAAATGCCTATATCTCTGAAAATGATTCAAATTTTCTTAGATAGTTAAACATTAAAAATATGAAATAAAAAAAATCGATTTTTTGAATTTCTACACTAGAATACCCCCTAATGGACTATGTGAAACGAAGGATTCCAAATTGAATTTAAGCCTATTTTAAGAGTTGAAAATTGAATTTATCCTTATATATTTATTAATAAATTTTGTATTTATATGCAGACTTCATTTACTGCATTGTTTTTCTGTTTATTTTGACATTGAAGGTAATTCTTTTACCACTTACACCACCACTTAAAAATCAGTTTTATTATCGTGTATGCAAGATTTGTGGATTTTTCTGATTGAAATTTTTTACAAACAAAGATGATTTGATGTTTTTGATTTTGTCGTTAAAAATTGTTGAAAGGAGTTAAATATATTTATCGAATTTCATAATTGTTGTGTGTCACGGATTATAATTGATAATTTGCATGGGTTTTGTGTTTCTGATCTGCTTTAATTATAATTCATTGATTAAATTATATATTATAATAAATTATATATAAAATTATAAGGTGCATGCGTATTTTTCTAAGGTGTGACGGGGTATTTCATTACCAGTACATTATCCATTATTTTCGCAAAATATTATTTATTATTTTTTCATAATACAAGGAGAACCTCAAGATTACTGGTCTGTTGTTTTGATTGGTCTATTCTATATTTTAGGATTTTGGTTTCGACTATTAACTCTATCATCATGCGAATTTATCATAAATCCATCAACTTGAGGTTCTGTTTGTTAATTTTATCGTTTATATTAGTCGTATTTATGAAAATAGAACGTTACTATAAGTTTACAAATTGAAGTATTAAATATGGTGAAGATTTATATATCCAGGCCATACGACTTTTTCTTCGAAAAATATTGCTGCTATATATTTTTTAAAACCATTTTACATTACCTACCTCATGTAATTTCCATTAACGCCTCGTACACCATATGAACGATCTACATTTTACTCGGTCTTATGTTTTTCGTTTGTTTTCCTTTTTTTGGTATCTCTTTTTGGTGTTTGGTAATTTAGATCGGTGTCGGTATGCTACCACATCCTTCTTCTTCTTCGACTCACAATCGTCCAATTTACCATCTATCAAACAACAACAACACCGGAAACATCAACATCAACGCTTCCTATCATCATCAACAACAACAACAGCGATTCGGAATCAATGCTAATCAACAGCAGCAGCAACAGCAACAGCCGTTTCAGCAGCAGCAAATCGTGGAGCAGCGCAGGCGTCCGCCTCTATTGTTGCAGGTAAAAACGCGCGAGAACGCCCTGATGCTCCAGATAATAACAATCTAAGGGATAAATGATAATTATTTTAAAAAATACGTTTCATGCTGTTATTTGTAGTCGACTGCAGGGTAAATTGATTTAATGATTTACGGTTGTTTTTCAGCAAATGTACTAATAGTAACACAGACAAATGGCAATACACACGAGGCGTTTCTTGAATGAAATTTCAGTTGCCTTTTCATACTTGTAGTAAAGAGCAAAAAAAATATTCTGTCTCTAAATCTATTTATCTTGGTGTTGTCTATAAGTAATAGTATGTGACTGTGGTAACAAACAAAATATTCAGTATTTTGCCAGAAATAACGCTTTCTAAAATTCTTTAATAAATTTTATAAATCAATTTTAATTCGATTTTAATCAATCCATTATTTGTTATAAATTGTTCTACGAGTATTTTTTGCATGGAGTTTCTGTAACGTATTTACTTATGTATTAATTACTTTCAGCAAGTTTTTAAGCATGATTTTATGAAGGGTAGGTTTTTTATTGCATGATATTTTGGCATGTCAGAATGTAATCTCAGTTTGATTTCTTTTTGCACATATGATGTTTGGTTTTCAAGCACTACAAAATTTTATGAGAGTAATATTTTCACAAAATTAATATTAATTTTATATGTTTATTATTTATACCAGGCCTGAGTAAAAAGTTTTCGGTCTGACCTTTATTTCTTAACGTAGTTTACATTAAGGCTACAAGTTCTTCAAAATACTGATTTTCAGCTTCAGTCATTTATTAATTGTTCTCAAATCGTTTACCACACACCCATTTTTTAAACGTAGAATAATGGGTTATCAATTCGTACTTCAATTCTTGGATTTTATCCATCACAACAGTTACTGGTGTGCCATAGCAATGAAACTATATCTTCCTCGCCTTTAATTCGCACCCCTTTAAAGGTTGCAAAATTTTAGCATGGTATTGAGCAGTTGCTGTTTAACCCTTTGAAATGTAATCAATGTATATAATTCCTAAACCAAAAAAACATTAGCCTTAACCTTGTTTGCATAAAATTATTTTTGCTTTCTTTCGAGTTGGTTGTTCTTTTCCAAATGTAAACCTAGTTCTGATGTTTCTTGGTCAGGCCGAAAATCTTTTACTTCGCCGTCTGCTAAATTAATATTCTTTATTTATTTTACTGCACACTTTCCACATTAGTTATCTGAGCTTCGACAAAAGAATCGGAACCAACTTTATACGTAATAATTATTTATAAAAGTGTCACCTCATGAATATGATTTATATAAAAATAGTATTTGATTTTAAACGCATTTATGACTTCAAAGCAATTCCGTCTTAGGGCCAAATCAGAATCTTTTTCCCCTTCACAATCAGTTCCGAGCATATTTCATATATCCATTATTACCATCAATCGCACTAATCCCTCGCAGCACGGCACTTCGCAGGAGCAGCCACTGCTGCTGGAAGAGCTACTGGAGCAGGAGAAGCGAGAGCAGCTGCAGCACACGCCGTCGGTAGATCAGCAGCAGCAGCAGCAGCAGCAGGGACACCCTTTGCTTTCGGAGCAAGATTTCGAAAGACTGAAGGCCGATGTGTTGTCTGGCGGCGCTGCTGGCAACAGGGCGGCTGTACCTTCGCCTCCTCAAGGAGTACCAGGTAATATAATAGGGATCAGTTGATGGTAATTGATTTTGTAATGTGTGTAATACGTTGATACTGTTTAATAGCTCAAGGACTTCTACCGCTGCAAACTGGGGGTCAGATTACAAGAGTTTTTCAAAGACAAGGCGTGGTTACACAAGGACAGTGGACCCAGCCTGGTCAAATTCAGAGACCTGGGCAATTGACAACAGGAGGCACTATGGCAAGTATTTTCTACTTTTTATATAGATATTTCGATTTCCTGAGATATTGGTATGATATTATTTCAAAAACATTTGTTTAGCACTAGATATACCAGCCGTTTGTATATACCTATTTCTACCAATACCAGTCAAAACGACTGGTCTCTAAGAAAACAAATTTATTGTGTTTTTAAGTTGAACAAAACTAATTACAGCTGTTAAATAAACTTATAGATATTATCAAATAACAAAATATATTAATTTTTAATAGTTTTTACAGTACTTTAGCACAATACTCAATAAAAGTGTCCGGCAGCACCCACTTGTTTGCGCGTAAAATTGCAGCTACCGACACGTTTTTAGATTTTAATTTCAGTGCCATATGAATAATTATAAAAATAGTATCGGTTATTGCGTTTATACCTTTCACGGTATATGTTTCAAAAATTTTCATTACTACAAATTCGCTTAGAGGGGTTGATTCTTCGTTTTTCGCTAAATACGGGCAACCATTTATTTACCATATATTTTGTTTCTACATCAGATGTCAGACAGAATTTTATGTAAATTTATAGTTTCTTTGGCCATTACTGGCTAACTATGCTTCTGGCCTTTGTTGGAAAATGTTATTCAAACAAAGTGATATGAGCTCTGTACCAACGCGGGCTTTTTTCTATAAATTTGGCCTGAGTATGTGTCTGAAAACTCTTTGAATTTCTAATCTACCTGCAAAACCTATTTCACTTTACTACAAGTCTTGTCCAAAAAGTTTCGTCCAACCAATTTTAGTTTCCTGATTTGGTGCATTACTTCCAAATTCGTCTTCAGAATTGGAAGAAAATGGCTCGCATCATCTCATACGTTTGTTTGTGATATCTATCCATTTACTAACGTACTTGATCCATCTGTATTGTCTTTATCACGAAATTTTCCTATTTCTACAGTCGATAATAGCACTGTCTTGTGGATTGATTTGTTTATCTAAAAATTCACCCTCACTATCATATATTTCAAATCCTAGGTCTAAACATTTCAGAGATCCGCTGATTGTATTTTCCAAACAAGCTAAAAAAACATTGATTCCATTCTTTTTTCGAAGACTGACAGTCGCTATAAAAATAAGTCGAAACCATGGCAGTTTTCTCGTTTATAGTTTTTTTTACTCAAGAATATATTTTTGAAAATTTCTGTGTCCACGCGAATGTTACTTACTTGTATCAGTGTACAAAAAGAATAAATAATTATACTTGAAAATTACTTTGAATAAAATTTTATTTAGTGTGTTGAACGAAGCTCGAAACAATTGTTTTGTTGGTAAAAATCTAGTAATACTTCAGCAATCTGCATTTTTACAATGTAAAAAAGAATAAAGAATAAATAATATATATTGTCGTCGATAAGAGAGTAGGCGATAAACCATACGATCTATGGCTATTGTTATTTGGGTTCTCTTATCAAACATTTTCTATATTTATTTTTGTTACTAATATACATAAAGTAACTTTGAATGCACAAAATGTTTTCTATAGTTATAACTTAAAAAGTCGTAACTTCATTTCACAAACAAATTTTACATATAATGGGAATTTTGAATTGAAAGTGCCCAACCAGTCATTTTGACTGGCGTGGTATATCTAGTGTTTATCTTAGTTATTTATTGTACTGTCGATTGATTTCAATAGCAACAACAACAACAACAGCAGCAGCCTTCTCCTCAAACTCCCACAACGCCAGGTGTGACACCAGGGCGTGTGCCCCCGTTCCAAATGCCTGCGCTTCCTGCTCCACCGCAACCGCCTGAGAGAATTGTGACGGATCAGGATCGGGCGACGCAGCACCAGTACGAGCAATGGTTAGCACAGCAGCAGCATGCGCTTGCTGAACAGTTGAGATATTACGAAACAGAGGTGCAGAAATTGAGAAAGATCAGAAAGGTTAGTTTAGTTGAGATGGAATTTGATGATTGTATTATATACTAGCTGTACCCGTTCACGCTTTGCCGTGATTTACTTTAAATTAAAAAGTTAAACAAAGATGTGTATTTGTTAAATTTAGTTTAACGTTACTACTATCTGTTCAACAATTTGTGTACCAATTTATCTATAAACTTGTTAATCAATCTACCATTTTACCGACTTACGAATTTACCTGTCAACCTATTTACCTATCAACCCGTTTCACATGTCTACCAATTTACCTGTCAACCTGTTTATCCGTCTTGTTATTTGTCTATCTACCAGATGTCCTGTCTACCATTTTACATATTATCCAATTTACCTGACCACCAACAAATTACCTTTTCTCCAATTTACTTGTCTACAAATTCACATGTCTATCAATTTACCTGTCTACCAATTTACCTATCGACCTGTTTATCAATCTACCATTTTACCGGCCTACAAATTTATCTCATATCTACCAATTAAGCTGTCATCCTGTTTATTTATCTACATATTCGTTCTACCAGTTTTCCTCTCATCTTATTTATTTACGCATTATAAACAAATTAAAGCTCAAATTGATTCCACGTTTTAGTTAGAAAACGTTTGTATGTGAAAAAAAGAGTTGTTTTTAGGGTTTTCCCGGCAATTATTCGAATTTTTCTCGCCGTAAGAACCATCCTTGGACTTCAATGAACATTTTAGAAAAAGAATTGGCCAAATTGGTTCAGGCGTTGTTGAGTTATGCGCTTACCAACACATTTTACGATTCATTTTTATATATAAGATTATATTGTTGTTTTCGTCGTTTCTAGTCTTTAAATAGTAAACAAAGGCAACTCCGCAAGTCTAATAACGAACTTTCGGAAACGGATGCCAATGAATTGGCTCGAGTGTCAGCTGAGCAAGCAATACTGCAAAAACAATTAGAGTCGGCTAGGAAACAAAGCAGACAGCATGGGATGTTAGCTCAAGAGTATCACAATAAGCAGCAGGCTCGACAACAACAGCAGCAGCAGCAGCAACAACAACAACAGCAGCAAGCAGGAATTGTGATGAGTGGCGGTATGATGGTGAATAATCAACAGCAACAGGTACATCAGCAAATGTCGCCGATGTCGGTTCCAATTCCGGGATTGATGCAACAGCAACAACAGCATATGCAACAGGTAAGGATCATAGAGTTTATTTTACATAATAATTATGTTTGCTATATGTGTCTTGTTTGTTACTTACTTTTCTATTGTGTCTTATTCCAGCACTCAAACATAATGCTTCAACAACAGAAACAAATTCCGCCTGCTTCGCCTCTGCAATCACCTAGTCATAGTACTATGATGTCCGGTCACAACGTTCAGAGTCCTGGTTCTGGATCTGTAGGTTCTGTTATGCAGGTGAGGAGGATTGTTTGTTTCTTATTTAACCTGACTTTATCTTGATCATTTATAACTAACCATGACTGTTTTGTTTACAGAGTCCCGGGCCTCATGGTAATTCAAACAGTGGAATGTCACCTCATCCATTACCTTCACCCCGAATCGGAACTCCACATTCTCAAGGGGAAGAGAATCCTTTCAGTCCAAGCAGCGCTGGGTAAGCTCATAGTTAACGTTTTTTTTATACAAATGCAGTTTATTATAGTGTATAATTTTTTTCTTAGTCCCGTTCCTTCACCGAGGCTGGTATCGCCCGCCCCATCAAGAATGACATCACCGCAGCATCGTGTTTTGATTAACAGCACAATGTCACCGAGGACATCTGGAACACCCAGTCCAAATCCTGTCAATCAATTTCAGCAGCAGCAACAACAACAATTATTGAATCAACAGCAGCAACAGCAAATGTTAACTCAACAACAGCAGATGCAATTGCAGCAGCAACAGCAACATCAAAACAGATTTGTAAGGCCAATGGCATCGAGTGGAGGCACAATTGAGCAGCAACCGCAACAGCAAAGAATTAGAATACAACAAGGTAATAAAAGATTGAGGATGAATTCACTTATCTCTGTTAATTATAATTGATTATGGATGATTGCTTTAGGTATGAGACCATCATTTTCTCCAACTCATATGCCTCTGGGAAGTCCTCAACCTATAATGTCCAGTGGAATAAACACAGGAACGCCAGTATCAACTGTGGTACAAACAGAATCTGGTCATATGCAGAGAAATATATATTTGGTATGTCTTTGATATGTACAATTTTTTAATTAGTAGCTGTTTATCACATTATGCTTATATTTTTGTTTTAACAGGGACAACAAAGAAGGCAACAAACTCTACAACATCAAAATATGTTACAACAACAGCATCAAAACTTGCAGCAGCAGCAGCAGAATATACAGCAACAGAACACACAACAACAACAACAGAGTATCCAACAGCAACAGATGATGCAACAACAGAATTTAATGCAGCAACAGCAGCAGCAGCAAAATTTAATGCAACAACACATAATGCAACAGCAACAGGCTAATAAACCATTCATGGCACAAAGTCCTTTGCACCAGCAACCACCGGAATCACCATTGAATCCTAGAAGTCCGGCTCTTCAGGGCATGTTGCAACAGACATCGGGATTAAGTCAACCATCATCTCCTATGTCTAGAGCAGGTGGAATGCATAACCAGCAATATATGTCTGGAGGAGGGATTCAGCCGCCCAGCAGCCCTATGCTGGGGCCAAAGAGTCCAATTGTACAAGGTCTGGGTAAGTATTCTAAAATAATGATAAAATATAAATTGATCATTTTTATGACATTAAATTGTTTTATCAGGTGGGTGTTCGCCGATGAGTGGCGGCATGCGCAGGCCATCTAGTACTGGAGGCATTCCAATGGGTAGCCCTGCACCTTCCCAAACTGGAATTCCTGATCGGCCACAGAGTGTGGAAAATCCGGCCACGCCTCGTACGCCCCACACTCCTAGAACACCAGGTAACGTAATGAAATTGAATAAAGCTATAAACTAGTTATTCACAATTATAAAATTTTCATACATTTTTATATAATTTAATTCCGTAATTCCTATGTTATGCATTTGCACAATTTTATTATTTGTTATATAGGTAGCATGGATGAGCTGGTTCAAATCGACGAGCAGCACCTGCACCAGATAGCCACCAGCACCGGCAGTAGCTCCGGTGGAGGCGGAGGCGGAGGAAACCCTCATATTCACCCGATTCCCTTTACCGGTTTCGGAAGATTCGGCTACATAAAATTAGGTTTAAGAGGCGGATCCCCAATGTGGGAATATGGTGGAAATAATCGCCTGACTAAACCCAATCAGCCCAACCAGCCTCATCCACAGCAGCAGGTGCCGCAGCAGCAGCAGCAACAAGGACAAGAGGGACAGGAGAAAGTTAAAAAGGAGTCGCATCTGTCGAAGGTGTCGATTTTGAAGAGAAATCCATTGAGGAAACCAACTTATCAATTGGTTAAACAGCAGCAGGTGCAGAATGCAGGAGCCAGTACGAGCTCGGTAATTTATTTCAGTATATCTGAATCCAATTATTATCTAATATGATCGTTTTTGGACATATTTATCAATTTGCGAAAAAGTTTTTTTTATATTTATTTATTTACCTATATATAAATAATTAAATATATATATATATATATATATATACATATATATATATATATATATATATATATACTTCATTAATTCTTTTCGCAGGTGCCTGTATGTAAAGTTACCTCTCTGGTTTGTGCCGATTATAATGAATTTGATGACAGTTCTTCAACACCTCCAATCAGTCCCGGGCCCAGTGCCATGTTATCTAAATCAAAACTGACAATTGAGGATAGTGATAAAATGCATCAGAATGTTGTTGTGATAGCTGACAGTCCTGAAGGTGAAAAGCATGATGAAATCCAAGACTATGCTGAGGAAGTAATCATTCAGACTGATAAAAACATTGTCAACACCGAAGTGTCCTTAAATTCCGCCGCTCAACAGCAAGACGACGACGTTATGGAGACTTACGAAACCCCAGAATTGGGTGAGATAGTGACTAGTCCTCTAGAGCAGGAAGTCTCTGAAGAATATGTTCTGTTCCCGGCAGACGTCGTCGATTACGCAGTTGACAGTGATGATTCCATGAAGCAATTGAGTTTTGAGCGCAAAATCTGCACAGAAGAAGGCGAATATTCTCAACAGCAAATAACTGAATTGGTGGACAAAAATGTTGAAATAGTCAAAGTTACTTTGAGAAGCCCAATAGATCACAGCAGTGATGATGAAATGATGCATAAAATGAGTGCCAAGATTAAAAACAGATCGCATAGTATTTGTCTGGATGATGTCATGGACTCACCCACACAAGTTTTGGAAGAAATGGAGGTTGAACATAGTCCTGGAATGTATCAAAGCGATACATACAAGGAAGATGATCTAATAGCATCTTTGGAACACGGTTCAGAAATAGTGATTATTGATCCTAGCATTAAGTCACCAGAAGAACATAATATTGCCACGACAGAAGATTTTGAAGAACTGATTGACTGCGGTAAGAAACGAGGTACCAGCAGAGAGAGCCCAGTTCAAGAAGAGGACGCTTCAACTTCTAAGACAGAATCTGATAAAGCGACTAGTTTTTCTGAGACTACAGTCACTTCAAATTCTGTTAACACTCAAATAATTGCAAGTATTATTAAAGCTGATACTACACAAATCTTGACAACCAGCAAGCCATTATCAGTTACCAGGCTGCCTATTGTAAATCCAAAAGTAATCTCCCCGAGACCTAAGAAATTGATGAATGATGTTTCACAAACTACTGCGACTGTATCCATTGGAAATACTACTATCTCTGTGCCTGTACTGACAACTGTACCATTGGCTACTTCATCAACTAGTAGAATTTGTACAGAAAATATCCAGAAATCATCAAACAATGTAGTTTTTACAAAATCCATTCCAACTTTGATCAGTGTTATTTCAAGTGGTACTAGAATATCAACCTCAAATTCTTATACAATAAGCAATCCAAAGATATCCACAAGCAGCTTGGTAGTCGATGCTAAAATGAAAGAAAAACTCTTGTCACATCATCAAATTATTTATCCAAAATTATCTTCTCTCACAGTTTCAAAAGATATGGCTTTACCCAAAAATATTTTTGATGATGAAAGTCCAGATAGTAGTGGTGATCAAGATGATTTAGAAATGAACAAAAGTATAAAGTCAATGGATGTGGATGAAGCATCCATAACCAGTATTGAAAAGACATCCTCTAGCAATGAGGCTGAGGATACACAAGTTGAAATTAAGAAGCAGGAAGAAATTGTCTTAGAAAAATCTAAGCCTACGGCTGTTGAAGATGCACCCACAATAACTCTTTGTTCAGCCACTGACGAGACTAATACAATAACAATTCATAATGAATCTGGTGAAAAAAGCAAAGACACAATTTGCAAAGATGATCAATTTGAAGAAATGTTAAATATGTTGGAAACAATTACTGGGGACAATAAAACTGACTGTCCGCTTTTGGATTCTCCAAAGTCTTCGGTTACAAAATCTAATGATGATTTAGTATCAGCATTAAGTGATCATTCACAAGATTCTATGGCTGACTTGAATGATATAATTCAAAAGGACATTAAAGAAAAAGAAGCAACGGCAATTGTACCTAGCACCACCAAGCCTCCTAGTGTTATTCCAGTGCATGTAATTATTAAATCTCGAGAGTCATCACAAAGTCCAATATCACGCGTGTCTTCGATAATGCCGCAACTATCACCACTATCCCAGCCTGCTGAGTTGACTTCAAATGTTGCTAATGCTTCTCAGCAGTTGTGTACAATAATGTCAGCAATTGGCACAAACACAAAGTTTGACTTGAAAGCTAAAGAAGCTTCGAAATCGGATCTAGTTAACTTTGAAACACTCTTACCATCTACCAAGGTAGAAGTTGTACATAAGACCACAGAGCATCCGCAACAACAAAGACCTCTAATGAAACTGACATTGCAGCAGGATGCAGGAAAATTATTGAGTTCTAAGCCACATGTCACAAAAGTTCTGACATCGAGTGAAGCATCTGCAGGCGGTTTTGTTGGTTCTATTTTAATGAGTGGAAACAGGATGACTGTCCAATCGTCTTCAAGAACAGTGTCTCCTGTTGTTACAAACACAGCAAATGCAGCGGTTCTTTTAAGTATGAAACAGCGCAAACCTTCTCCGTCTACTGTTGAAGGCAGCTCTTCTAAACATTGTCAATTGCTCGCTGTGAAGTCTCCATTACATTCACCTAAAATTTTACACATTCAGCAGCAACAAACCTCTAGCGCAGGTAATACTGGCATGGTTATGCCTAATTTAACAAAGATACAACCTCAGAAAATGCAAGTGGACACGACTGCAAGGCCTACTGTAGCTAGCAATATTTTGAGTTCAACACTTTCACAGCCTGCTCAATCCAGAGTCAGTACCTTTAGCACGAATCAACCACCCGCTTTGATAATGACCAGTAGGCTTATTGCAGAACCACCTCAGCTACTAGCAACTTCCACACAGCAGCAACAGCAGCAGCAGCAAAGTGCTGGGCTTAGTAATATACAACAACAAAAAGTTGTTCAACAACCACAAATGTCATCATGCCAAACTCTTCTGCATAGTCAATTAACTGGACCTCCATTTAGAAGATCAAAGTCGACCGACGAAGTATTGTTACCTGTTAAAACTGAACCTGGACATATTCAAGCCGTGAAGAGACATAGCATGGATTTAATGACTGTCAAAAACGAACCTACGTCGACGTCGGACGACAGCACGATATCATCGTCGCAAATTAAAACTGAAATTATGATGAGTAATGTCAAGTATGTGAAACCTGAAACTTCTTCAGATTCGCAGAATGTATTATTGAAACAGCTGTTGCAGAATTCTAATAATGGAGCAGCACCACCGCCTCCGCCTCCGCCCGTTGCTGTAAACCCAACACCATCGCAGCATCATCATCAACAACAACAGCCGCAACAGCAGCAGCAGCAACAAGTTACACATTCGAATAATCAAACATTGATTTCTCCACCGCAAAGGTCGACTGTACAGGTTCTGAAAACGCAACAACGTGCACCAAGTTTGGGATTGGTTTCGTCTTTAGAAGCACAATTGGCAAGGCCTGTTATACCACCTCCGACAACTGCTTTGCAGGCATCTGCTCAGGCCACAGCATCTATGCCTATGCAGCATGTCACACAGAGCGATTCACCCAAATCTTCGCCCGTCAGGCAAATCATGTCACGGGAAACGTCATTTTTATCCAGATCTCCTGTTGTTACGACTTCGGCTAATACCGTTGTTACCGGAACGCCGCAGCAAACAACGCAGCAACAACAGCAGCAACAGCAACAGCATGTTGAAGTGAGAAGAATTGTGCAACAGCAACAGCAGCAGCAGCAGCAACTACAACAACAACAGCATCAAGATTTATTAATAAACAGTCAACAACAGCAACTGATTCAGCAGCTGAAGATGGATATGAATTGCATGCCGGCAACTTCTCAACAACAACAACAACAACACATGGAACAACATCAAAGCATTACGATAAAGAAAGAGATTTTGACGCCGGATGCTTTGCAAAGCCCCGTGCACAACATGATAATTCCTTCCCAAGATGTCAAAAAGGAGTTGTCGTTAGACGAGAGTTCTCAGCAGTCTTCGGTCTCGTCAGACCACTGCAGTTTGAAAGATACCGTTATCAAAGAGGAGTTTATCATGGACACGACGCCGGCCTCAACGGCACCGCCTGCGCTGACCCTGGAGCAGCAGCAGCAGCAGAACGAGGCGGCGATGCGAACCGCACACGAAACCGCGTTGGAAATCAAGAAGCGCAAACGGCGCGAATATCAAGCCAAGCGCAGGCAAATAAAGCTGGAGCAGCAGCAGCAAGCCGCGGCCGCCGCTGCAGCAGCCGCACAGCATCAGGGATTGTCAATGGCGCAGGGAAGTGGTGGCCCCATGAAATGCCGGACGCGATGGGAGCATCAGCTGTTGCCGTGGCCAAGAAAAAGAGCAGGGCTAATTCGAAAATGAGCGGGGCGGGAAAGCAGGACGAGGATTATGATTCGTTTATAGACGGTTTAATGGATCAATTGAGGCATATGCAGCCACTGGCCGTCGTCGAGCCCAGGCATTGCAGGTAATTATTATAATAAAAGACTTTGATCAGATTATTAACTTCCCGAAGGAGAAGTTTATGTTTTCATCAAAAAATCCGACTTGCTAATTTTATGTTTTCTCGACGTTTCAAGCCATTCTGAATCGAATGAGACCAACATTTCGAAAAAGTATGTGTGTGTGTATGTATGTGAACAGATTTTTTGCCGTAAATCGACGTTTTCTCAAAAACGGCTGGATCGATTTCAAAAATTTAAAAGCCATTCGATGTATCTCGATGAGGACTAGCGTTTCTCAGTCTTGTGCGACGATCGGCCGGGCCGTTTCTTTGTAAATCGCAGAAGAGTGAAACATTTTTCGTCCACGTTTTAGCCCGCAATTCTGAATCGATTTTGAAAATTCAAAAACCGTTCGATAGATATTGATTGGGAATCGTGCTGATTAGTTTTTGGTAAAGATCGGCCGGGCCGTTTTCTTGTAATAAAGTTTTTAAAAAAAAACATTTCGACGATTTTTATGATTTTTTTAGTTTTCTCAAAAACGCCTGAACCGATTTCAGAAATTTAAAAGCCATTTGATGTATCTCAATGAGGACCATTGTCAGTTTTGTGAGGCGATCTGCCCAGCCGTTTCTTTGTAATTTGAAAATAAGTGTTAAACTTTTCGACCACATTCACGCTCAAACTACCGAATCGATTTTAAAAAATCGAAAACTGTTCGAAGGATATTAGTTGGGAATGATACTGATTAGTTTTAGGTGAAAATCTACCGAGCCGTTTTCTTGTAATTAACTGTTGAAAAAAAAATTAAGCCGATTTTCATGGAACTTTTTTTGGCGATATATATCATGGTCTTATAGAACTTACTGAAATATCACGTCCTTAGGACAAGTAGTTTAATTTTAAAAATTAATTAAAGATTAAGAAAATGAGTAGTTTTTTTGACGTTTGTTAAAATTAAAATTAGACGATTTACTTGGTATAACGATGGAGTACTTGGTTTTCATGAACATAGTAAACCATTAAAGTCCTATGGAAACTGGTTCAATTTGAAACTGGTGATTTTTGAAAATTTGCTATTAGAAAATACTCCGAGTCAAAGTGTTCGTTCGTTTTCAATCATGTGTAATAAGTCCACTCGAAATACTTTTAATGACTCATCAATTAAATTATTTTTTATTGATTAAGTCGATTAATTACACATATCGGGAAGTTCATGTAACTTGCCTCGAGGCTAAATACCAAACCAACTAGTTATTAAAATTTATTGTCGTTATATAATTTGTTGTTTGTTGTTTGTTGTCCAGGAACTATGCAGTTTGCCCGCCTTATGGCGCCGGTGATTTATCTAAATTCTGTCTAGTCAAAGACTACGATTCGTTACGAGGCGACCTCGTTGGCGAATTCGGATCTGCACGTTTGCCTGGTGTTCCTGATAGATATGATAGCAAACCGTTCGGCGATAAGGCATTACCCGCCGCGGCTTGTGAAAAAGATGGAGCATTAACATCGGCAGGAGGAACTCAGAGAATGTTCTACGATCAGGTAAGATTTTAACTATTAACTAATGCTCGCTTTTTGCATGCATTTGGTATTTTATCTTCAAATCGTAATCTTTTTGCAACAGGAATTCAGCCCAATAAAATTCGAACATGATTACGAAGAGCGCCGAATGGAAATTTGTCTTCGCGATCCAGGTCCTGACACACCTGATTCCATAATAAGTTCTTCAAGTCCAGAATTTCCAAATGACGTTGAAAATACACTCGATTTAGACAATAATCAATACTTCACAGTAATAGATCAAATAAAAAAAGACAAATATCCAGGTTGTAAAAAAAATGATTTGAGTATTATCTCTAGTATTTAGGTGCAATATATGTTTTTTATATTCGGCAGGTTTGAAGTATATTGATGATAATGAATCAGAGCAATCGGAACAAGAAGGTTTAAATGGACGTACTGCTAAAAACAGATTGTCACCGATTATACCAATTATAGCACCTATTCCTATCAGGTTGAAACCTGGAGTGCCTTACAAAACACCATGGAGTACAAATATTAATGAAGACAAGGTATAAATCATCTAGAATAAAAAATAAGCTTTCAATTGAAGTTCAAACATTTGAAGAAATTATAACTTTATCTTTTTTTTCAGGAGAATCAAGCTCCCAAAGATAATTTGAAAAACAACAATCTCAACAACATCATGAACAATAAGAAGAAGGACGACGGCAATAACGTCACAGTCACTTTAACACTAACTTCGGATGCAGCCGAAGATATTTTGGGAGTTTTGAAAGACTTGGCTGGCATTCTGCACATTCCGCCTCCAACAGGGTATCAAATTGTTGAAAGAACCGGAACACCACCCAGCCAGAAATTGGGATTGTATAGGACGAGAGGAAAAGATGGAAAAGAAGGAGGTACAATTATATTCAGACACTAAAACATTTATAATCGATGTTTATGTTATTTTTTTTATACAATCCATTTATTTTTGCAGCTCCCATTGATATCCAAACTATACTGAATGGTACTGCCAAATTCTGCAGACATTGCGATGTGGTAATTCTTAATAGTTTGATCAGAGCGAAAGCTTCAGAGTTTCCTCTTCTTCCAAATGACGACAATCGTGATCTGATCAATGATCCTGAAGATTTATATTTCTGCAGCAAGACTTGCTACAAAACAGTTCCAGTGGCGTCCCACAAGTATTTTG